>NC_043984.1:24853014-25108014 GCF_902150065.1 Myripristis murdjan
CATGCATGATCAGTCTTTCTGGTATGATTATACTCCAGAATTCACTCCCACTGCTTTATATTCTTACTTTGACTCATAATGAAGACTCTTCATTGTCTTTCGGTAGGAGAGTTCCTCTTAAGACTCATTTACGCTCATTGCTACATATTAAATATGGCTTACAGCTAGGGACGGAACGGAGCAGTACCACCAGAAATTATGGGGGCAGTAAAGCCAATAGTTTGGGTGAAACACGACCAAGAAATTTCTCTCATTGGTAATATTAGAGAAAAGAATTCTCAATCCACCTGTCACTTGGTATTTAATGGCCGCACAGACCTCCGCTTTGGCCTCTTTTTTTAGCTGGTACATTAAACATCCTCCCCCACTGTTGCCATGTTTGTTGTTGTCAGAAACTTTTGACTCTCAGCTGCCCGCTAATGGATGTACCACTTAACATCCATGCCAACGTAAAAGATGCATGGAGTGATGTTACATCGGTTGAAATGAATGTATTTATTTTTGTACGTAAAGGGATGGTAAATGGTAACTGGACTGCATTTCTATAGCACTTTTCTAGTCTATTGACCACTCAAAGTGCTTTAAAAGGTTTGCCTCACATTCACCCATTCATAAACACTGATGGCAGAGGCTGCTATGCAAGGTGCCAAGAGGACTATCAGGAGTGGTTGGGGGTTCAGTGTCTTGCTCGAGGACACTTCTACACAATCTTTGGAAGAGCTGGGGATTGAACCATGAGCCCTCAAATTACCAGACAAGTGCTCTACCTCCTGAACCGCACTGCCCTAAAGGGAGCATAAATGAGACTTGTTATGTTTGCTTGGTCCTATATTCTTGCCCACAAAAACTTAATTCTGCAGTATGTCATCTCTAGACCCTATAAGAGGGGCATCAGCTCCCTGATCACACGTCACTCTCAGTTTTTTGGCCAGGTTGTCTGTGATCTGTCTGTTTTCACCACAGAATAAATCTTCATACCCGTCTGTGCGATTCAAAAAGCTTCAGTCCGAGAATAAGCGCCGATCTGGGATCATGTCTCAGGTCACATCATTTTACAAACATCTTTTCACAATTAAGGGGGCAACTTAGCTCAGATCAGGCTTACTTTTCTCATAAATCCATGACAACAGATGCAAGACACGATTAGTTCTCAGAAGCTGACGCTGAGGATAGCACAGTTTTATAATCATAATTTTATAATCATAATTAATCACGCTCTCCAGTTTCACAATAACTTTGTTTACTTGCAAAGTTGAACTCGGGATCTGAGTCGCAGGCATCCTATCCTAATAGCATTGTTTAGGTTCAGCGATCCGTCATCCCACCAACAGGTAATATGATAGTAGGGGAAACAGGCAGTGCAATTAGATTTGTGTTGAACAGTGGGGCGTGTTTTTCTCCACCGCACGCTTGAATTTTTAATCACAGTTTTTCTATTGTGGAAAACACCCGCCTCGACACAGTATTCCAGTTTTTGCAAAAGAGGAAAAGGTCGACCCCTAAAAGTGATCAAGGATGAGATACTCATCGCTAGTTCATGCATATTTATGCTATATTTAATTATAAGTAATGAGAAGTTAAAGTGTAATTCATCAACACCTGTGTTCTTAATCAAGGGTTCTGGATGATTCAACTTCCAAAAACAGACATCCCCAAAGTGCATATTTGGTTTTTGGAATGAATTATTCAGATTCATCACCTTTAGTCTTCTATACTGTATTTCATGCAGCTCAAAAAGTTTCATCAACTTCTATTAAGGATTTTCTACATAGGATTTTATCACAGTTGTCTTTAACTTGAGGTTTTTGTTGATTTTGGTGACACCTTTGCAGAAAACAGTTAGTGGAGTCAAGATAAGACCATGTAGAATTGTAAACAAATTAAGAGGTACTGCAAACAATCATGAAGTATTGTTAAAAATAGGTGAAATTAATTTCTTAAAGTATCCTAAACCAAAATACATAACTTTTTCAAGTAATATAATGGAATCAAATTTTGTTTTTATTGGATTTAGATTAACTCAGGCCATCACAAGTACTACTAAGCACAGGTAGAAATTGTAATATCTACTCGAAATAAAAAGATAAAACATGTTTTGTAAAATTGTGTGATTACTGTTTGGTTACAATATCATTGTATATCTACTACAACCAATATGACCATAATAATAATAATAATAATAATAAATTTTATTTATAACGCACTTTACATTTAGCAAAAAACCTCAAAGTGCTAGACCATATACATACTCAAACACTAATTAATTTTTTATTAATGTTACTGATAAAAGGCCATGACTGCTTACAGTAACATGTAGTGCTACAGCCCTACAGTGCATTAACATTTTGAAATTGCCAATACAGCTATCACTAAATGCACAACTTTATTTGAATCACCTGTGAAATGTTTATCTGATGTTTGACTATCAAAAGTTTACTTTCAAAAGTTGGCTAATTGGCCACTGGCTCAGTATGATAATAATGACAGTGTGTCGCTTTGTGTACTTTAGGCCCTTTTCTTTGTTTGCTTTTTCTTTGTTGTTTACTGTAGATGCTGACTGCCTGGTTCATATATTTATTCCAGACAAACTGTTGTTGCTGCTTCCATAAACATAAAACAGAATTTCCTTGTGCCACAGAGGATTTTTCCCAGGAAAATCCTGGCAGGTGTTTAAAACAGCGAATAAAAACACTTCCATAAATGGGTTTAGGTTGAAATACTACTGTTTGATATCAAGTTGCAATAGAGAGTAGCAGAGTGGGTGTTTATTTATATCATATAGTTGAAGATTATTACTTTAAAATGTTGGTCCATCTGGCATTTGAGTGATTTTACACACTGCAAACAGAGGACAGGTGTCTGGCACATGTTTGTTTTGCCTATACTCTTTTAGCTCTTTCATGTTGCCACTGTTAGAAGTGTTCCTTAATCCAGCTTTGCTTGCAACCTGTCTTTGTCTCTTTCTTCCCCGCATCTGTCCATACATCCGTCTGCCAGCCCTGCCTCCCTCTCTCACCCTACCCCCTGTCCTCCGTCATGTGGAGATGAATGGTGCTCTGTCACTCGCCAGGCTCTTCAGAGGGCCAGCGCCCTGTATGAGGAAAGTGCCAGTCATTAACAGGAGGGGGGGTGTGTGGGGGGGAGGCAGGATGAAAAATGAGTTCATTTACGGGCGAGTCCTGTGAGCCGCGTAACGTCAGCTGCCCCCCCCACAACACACACACACACACACACACACACATTCCTCTTGCCTTCCCCTCTTCCTCCCATCACCTCTGTAGGTACCCAAGGGTGTGTGTCTCTGTGTGTGTGTGTGTGTGTGTGTGGGTGGGTGGTGGGCTGTGAGGAGGAGAAGGAGGGGAGAAGTTACTCAGCAGATTTTCAGCCCAGTAATAAGATGCCCGCTGCTTGCAAGAAGAAGCAGGCACAAGCCCGAGGAAGGGAAGATCGAGTGGAAAGAGAGTCCGAGCGCGGAGGAAAACGAGGGAGAGGCTTGCAGGTGGGGGATGAAATGAGGCCTCATTACTCAGGCTGGGCTGGCCGGGATGAATTTCAGCCAAAGATTAACGCCTCTCCTGAACGCTAAATGCCACATGAAATCTACAATAAATGCTGGGTCAAAACGCTCCTAAATCATAACAAGTAAGGTTAAGTACTTGGTTCAATGTTATCTTTTGACGTGGCGTGGCATCTCTGTTGGTTACAAAAATTTAAGTAAATGATGCTGTTTTTCTGAAGAATTACTATATAAATATAAAGTAAGTATGTATAGCTACACTATATTATATCAAAAATGTTTTACATGATGTGATAACTATAAGCACATACTCAAACTAAAACATTTATAACATTATCAGCATTAGACTAAAACTGGCTTAGAGTAATGTTATCAATAAATCCAAAGGTATGCTGAACTGTAGCTGATTTTCCACTGTGTGTCACATTAAAAAAAATAAAAAAAACAAAAATCTTTCCATCAGTCAGAAGAAGCGAGGGTTAATGTAGTAATCAGCTGTTTGAAAAATGACACAATATTTTGTTTCAGAATTCAGATTTTGTTCTGTCATGAACAAACAAAGGATATAAGCTTGGGCACTTTTACAATAGCTATAGTTTTGCTGATAGTACTTTTCATTGCTCTATCCAGACAGGACCTTTCCATCATTTAGACGCAAACCAAGTTTACGTCACTTTGTACTTTGTTTTTTTTTTTATATATGTTTTTGTCTGTGTGTATTTATCAATACGTCACACTGACCAATGAGAAACTGATGCTGATCCATATCAAATGAAAGGCCTAAAAGATGACTCTACTGGATTACAAGCCTAATAAAGATTTGATTTGCTTTATCATTGTGTTCTGTAGACAGTGGAAAAATAGGGAGCAAGAGAGAGATAAATGGAGAGAGACTCATTACACACAGAGAAATGAAGGGTCTTTTCACTGTAGCTGCTGAGGTGAGAACACAGTGCAGGTGTGTTGTGCTTTGTGTGTGATGGTGTTCCTCCGTAATTTAATTTCATACATCATAAATGCCACTTTGAGACGTAGTCAGGCGTGTGGCGACATGAAAGCAGAAGCCATAAATTAAATCAAAGCCATTTCCTCTTTTCTTTCTGTCCAACTTCTGCCTGATTCACTCTGCCCGGCTGGAGGAGACCGAGGTGCTGGCGTGCTGATTAATGTTACTCTCCGAGTGTTGAGCACAGTCATGGTAGCTACTATTTATAACAACACACACATATACACATATATAATGTCAGATAGGCTGACAGACAGGACGGCAGAGACCGATAGAAACAAAATAGGAGACGAGGAAAGGAGATCAAGTCCTGGTCCCTTGGTTTTTAACTGCATATCCGAAAACTTCTCTTTGTCAAACGAGCCCTGTGCCGTCCTGAATAATGCACTTGCCTTGAGAATTCTCTTTCATTCCCATGTCTTCTCTCACTTAGCAAAGTCGGTAGCACTGCGTTCATCAAATTTAAATGCAAAACTAAGTTTGGAACAATGGGACTTGGGGATAAGTACTAGGTACTGAGAAAGTACAATATTGCTCTTTCTGCATCTCTCCTCATTAGTGTCATGCTACTGTTTCACACAAGCCGCTGCAATTCAATAGGCTGCGCTACCATGAATGAACCGGGAATCTTTCATGTTGCTTGACTGGTGGCGCTAAGCTTTTTGACAATGGTCTTAAGTACGACATAGATCTTCCGTTTATCACCTCTGTATTCATAAAGACTTTTTGTCACTCACAAGCCAATACTCCTCTCCTGGAGCGGCGATCCTATGTTTATGAGTGAATTTCCCCTCAGGGCTCTGCCATTAGGTGCTGCTGATTTCCTCCAGCGCCGTTTAATTTCAGGCTCCAATTGGAAGTACACATTAAAACTTAATGGGAAAGGTAGCTATTGATTTTAAGATAAATAACACACATAACAATACAGGCCAGGTTTTGATTTTCATTTACCTTTTCATTACTTTACACCCCTCTCTCCTCCTTTATGGCACGGTGCGGTCTCTCTCATCAGATGGCTCTCCTGCTTGGTTAGATCACAACTCATCCCATGTCTTCGCAATTTTATTAGTTTCATTTTGGCTTATTTCACTGGTCTATCAGCGAGACAAACCCACTGTGAATGAAGTTTGCCCTAAACCATTGAGGCCACATGTGTGTGTTGTGGCCAGTGCAGCTGCGGCTCGGCGAGTGCTGCTCCCTGCTCCCCGCCTGTACCCAGTGGTCTGTCAGGCAGCGAAGCAGGGGAAACGGTGGGATAAATGATTATTTATGATCTGCCACCTCCCATCCTCTCAGCTATCCCCAGACCCCATTCATTACTGCTGCAGGCTGCCACTGTGCAGGAGAAAACATGCACACACATACAGACACACAGACACACACACACACACAGATACATGTATGTAGTCATGGATACACTACGCTCAAATAAACGCATACGCATACACACACTGGTGTTTTCTTATTTTTTCCATATCTCTTTCTTTCCAGTTAAAAGCAACAAAAAACAGGCAGAGTTTGCTATCATGTGTCATTCCTGACATCGTCTACTGAATAGCAGTGCGTACTCATCTCACCAAACTTTCCCTCAGTAGGATGTGCTGTCCCTTAAGAAGCAGAGATGTTGTCCCAGTTGCTGCATTGAAAATCAGTTCTTACACTTCTCAAGTTCCCTGCTTGGCATTAAGTGCCACATGGCTGATGAGTCTCTGTGGTATTTGTCTCTCTCTCCATGCGTCATCTTTTTCATTGTGCCAAACTTCCAGCAGCTGGACCTAATAAATCCTGGGAAAACCCAGAGAGCTCAAGGTAGCTTAAATAATTGATCAGACTGAGCATGCAGCCTGGCAGCCAGCTTGCCTGATATACAAGGAAATCACAATAAGATAGATACCACTGTACGTCTGTGTTCGCTTGTGTGTGTGTGTGTGTGTGTGTGTGTGTGTGTGTGAGTGAGTGAGTGAGTATGTGTGCATCTGTGTGCATCCTTTGCGAGGTTTTTCCACAAAATCAATAACAGTAGGAAGATTTTTGTACTACAAATTTTGAAGTAATGCATACGCTTCACCGCACAAACATACACAAAGAAAAGCGAGCAAGCTCTCTTTCTCTTCCTCACAAATGCTAAAGCAACGCACACACACACACACACACTAGTTTCTTTGTGCAGAATTTTTTTCTCTCCTTATGGAAAACCAGCAAGTGAAAGCATGGCAGTCCCTGAAAAGAGCATTGACATGTCAGGGTATAAGGCTCGGAGACCTGGAGAACACAGGCTATTTCATGTTTTAAAAGCTCTGTGTGACGTTTTGTCTATAAAGACGAGAGTTAGGGGGTGCTTTAAATGGAATATACATCACATACATCAAGAACCTGTTAAGGAAATGTATATATAAGTCCCAGGGCTAAAGCAATATGCTACATCCAGTCCATTTAGCTTAAAATACATTGGTGCACACTGGACACTGTAATTGTCCACTGGGCATTCAAGACCATAGCACGGTGAGCCTATAGGTGGAACCCTACGATAATAACTCACATTAACTGTCCACAGCCGGCCATTAAACAGGGAGAGGGAAAGGGGAGTATTGGAGTGTGGTACGGGGATGATGAATCAATATATTGGATGATAATATATGAAGGGGAGGAGATGTGGGCAAAATGACGTTCCATTAGGGGACCATCAGCGGGATCTTTCCTAGGCAGGAGAAATTGGGCACCATTCTTTGAGGTCTATAGATGGATCGGTTTTGTATACATAATCGCACCAACTCGCCAGCTTCACCCTCGGTGATATCACAGCATAAAGCCTCCATGAGTCTTTGGGGGAAGTGTAGAGTATTTAATGATAGAAAAAGCTAATTTGCACTTGCACAGTTAACTGAGAAAGTAGAGGAGGAGTATTTTGAATAGGTAACACACTAACTATTTGCAGGTACAACTTGTGCACCCACTACACTCTACCTTTAGGCCTTCACATTGTCATACAACTGTATTCGCACGTCCCCTCCTCAGTAAAAGTGATGCTATAAAAAAGGCAACACGATTACTCATTCATCATATGTCCCTGTGGTCACTTTTTTTTTAAATCTGGAAATGAGCTGAGCTGTTTCCTCCTTCATGTTGAGAACACCTGGCAGTAAGTGATACAGTATGTGGATAGGCTGCAGGAGAAAAGCTTCATTGTCATCTTTTCTTGTTTTTATCCTTCTCTTTCCCACCAGGGCGACCCATCAATAATTACATGCAAACTCCCTCTGGCTTAAAATCTCTCGCACTCTCTCCTTCCCCTCCCTCTTTCACTCTGTTTTTTGATTCTCTCTCCTCTGCATGTCAACACAGTCAGGTCTCTTGGCACCAACAGAGCTATCCGCTGTCGCATCCTCCCTCCCTCTGCCCTGTCCCATTACAATGACAATAACAGATAAGAATATTTATTATGTTGGCTCACCACTCCCCGTTCCTCCAAACATCTCTCAGGGGACCGGGTTCCTCACTATCACCCTCAAAAGCCTCATTCAGTTAACAGAAAAAAACCATCCACCCCTGGCCTTGATGCTTTCCTTTATCAGTCCAATGAAAGGAGAGCCAGAGCATGAAGGCGTTTCATCTCCTTTGCTCCTTTTCTCCTCTCTCAACTCTCCCTCCCCACTTTTAATTTTCATCTCTCTTTTCCTGCTCATTTTGGAAAAAGGGAAGGAAAAGAAGGAGGGAGAGAGAGAGAGAGAGAGTAAATGAGAGTGGGACGCTGGCTTGTGATAACTGCCATGCAGAATGGACATCTCCCTTGTTTATTGGCTTTTGAAATTCAATCCATTGTCTGGGACGGGAAGTGATAAAGGGAGTGGAAATACAGACGCTCTTATCGTGCCGGCTCAGTGAAAGGAACTTTTTTTCTCGTCCAGATGCCTCCGTTTGTTGTGGGGTACGTTTGTTGTGTGCGCATCGCCACATCCGAATAATGGTTTCTGAAAAATGCATTTCATTCAGCTGATTATTTGGACCCAGCTATGCCACTTACTATTGTGCCGCATGATTGTGTGTAGTCATCACATTTAGAGGAGGCACACAATTGAGAGTGGTCACACTTGTCTCATAGACTTTTCCCTGGGCGTGTCATTTTTAAGGGATGAAAATGCTCTTTTTTGTTGCACAAATAATGAGTGTGTGGAACTGTCAGGAGATATTGTGGCCACATTGTTGACCACACTGACTTTTCAGCACTTGTGTAGCACTGACTTCAATATCTGACTACAAATCAATAGCACACAGTTTGTCTTGTCACATCTTATCAGACGGTCATTGCTGAAGTCAGTGGTCACAACAGCAGACAGCAACAAGCTTCAACCATGTGACACAGGTAATCTGTCACTCTTTGGGTTCCACAATCATACAAAGTAGAAAGTTAAAACATAAATTTTGGTTTTACCTTCAACCGACAGCGGTCCTGAATCGCTTAAGTGTGTCAGATGGTTGTGTCACCTGGATGGGCAGCAGCGTGACACAGCCAATCACTCACTGGTCTGCTGTTTCCTAACATGAACTTTATCCACATGCAAATTGCCAAAAAGATCAAACACACACTGGATGCGCTGCATTCACAAAATCATTTGGCTGGTAATCTGGCAAATCTGTATAATAACACAGTTTTAAAGGTAGTGTGAAAGCATCTGCATGAAACTGAAAGAATCCTCAACCATGTCTGTGTGTTACATGTTGTTACTGTATGACAATAAATATTTAATCATTTACCAGCGGGGATTAGGAACAAAAGAATAATGCACAATGAAATATTTATGAATAGTTTTAAATGGACACTCAGGATGGTGCAGCACAGTAGATTGTGTGTTTTCAACAATGCATTCTGTTTGCACAACACGGTGAGAGGGAATCGGATTTTAAGTTGTGCAAAATAAACCAAAAAGAATACAGTTAAATATAAATATCTTGAAGCAACATCTTACTGGTGCACCCCACTTCTGCACTGCATGAGAGAGCTCGGAGCACTTCCCATTTGTTTTTAATGGTGCTTCAGTATACAGTATAAATAATTGGACAATTTTGGATTATTTTGGATTGTTGGTTGTGCAAAATAAATTGCAGTCAGTTGCTTTGAGGAAAACATTCCTGAGAGCATTAAACAGATTTATTGCCCGGTTGTCATTTCTGATTCTATTGGCAGACAACAGTGAAATTATCTCTCTCTCCCCCCAATGGCTTTACTACCATTGATGGGGAGGTTTGTTAATGTTTGCCATTGATTCATAATTTACGATTGGGTGTCAGGGTCCTGGTTCAGCCTGACCCCTAGTGGTCCCAGCCGAACCCTAGAGGAATCCAGCATGCAACATCTGTCTTGTACACGGTCATTACTGATCAAATTCCCCTGTGGGGTTGAAACAGTAAGACAAAACACCTGGCTGGTGGACGGTTTGCATCCCGTTCCTTTCTTAACAAATGGCTTGAAAAGAGGGAGAATCCGGTCAAAATGTTGTTTTCATCGCATAGGTCCTTTGCAGAGGCCACGTATGATTAAATGATTTATTTTCTTTTGAGAAGACACAACAAAAGACACTGTTACATTATTCCTCTTTCCATAGCTGTCTACCTGCTATTCCTTCTCTGCCTGCTGTGGGGCTCTGTCGTACAGGAAATCACACCATGTTCTCACTCTCCCTCTCTGCCTGTCTCTCTCTCTTTCTCTCTCTCTCTCTCTCTCCCTGCCACCTTCCCTCTTTCGTGCTCTTCCTCTGTCTCTCCCCTCCATTCCCCATTTTCTTTGTCATCCACCCCTCTGATCCGTTCCGGGCCGAGAGGGAGACTCTCAGCCTCTTTCCCCCATACCATTTCTTGACATGTCACACTTTGCATTACTGAAAGATCAGACCCACTGGATATCAGGCTATAAAATATCATATGCAATGGTATTAATTTGAAATATTTAAGGCTGTAAGTCATCTTAAACTCTGTTCTCAGACAGTTTCACTGCTGTAAATGTTTCTTATGGCCGTAGTGATGAAGTGATAACTTTGTTCTGCTTAGCCACAGTGAGCAGCCACATACATAACAGTGTTGATGAGCTTTTTAATTGGATGTTGAAGGGCAGATTTGTTCCCAAAATCCCTGGACACTCTTTGTGGACACAAGGTGTTGCGTCATGGTACCATAGCAAATGGTACAGTATTAAGAAGACTTAAGTATTAATTACCTTAATAACTACATAGGATTCGTCGTCTCTATCGGGTCAGCCTCTTGTGTTGAAGCAGGCTGTGGAATTAACAGAGGGTTGCATTAATCCCCTCTTATTTTCCACATCAGCACTGGCGCATCTGAAAAACATGGTCCATTCGAGCATTAATTACACAAAGTTCAGCGGTGCGGTGTGCAGGGAAGGCCATTTGTTTTCCAGATGACATCAGCGGTGAAACACATTAATCAATTAGTCTGAGGTGATAAACACACGAATGGCACCGTCACGTTTCACGTGGGATTCCCAGGTTTCAAGGTTGCTGCTATCCACTGAAAAACACACTTTCTGTGCACACACAGCCTAGTGTACAGGCACAGACACACATAGACACACACACACACACACACACACACGCACACACACTCACACACTAATGTACACTCACATATATACAGGCACACATACACATGCATACACGTGCATGTGCGCAGACACACACACACACACACACACACACATACACGCACACAGACACACACACACACACACAGATCTAATTAAAACCATTGTTGTGAATAGATCTGATTCCATTTCAGTGTGGTTAACAGTCCTTCATGGATAAGTAATGAGCTGCTGCCGATGGAGGGAGAGCACTTCAACCCTTCAACTCTACAGCTCAGCTGCTGGGCTGCCGCACCGAGAGGCAGGACTCCTTCAGGAGTTACTGTGATGAGTGGCACTGTGTTGCTCTATGGCAGAAGTAACTATAATGAATTGAAACACTGTGGACCGTAGATGTGTGTACAACAGTGCTGAATGGCAACATGTCACTCATTATTTTCCCAGCAATGAGCAGGGTGACAAATTCTTATTTCAATTTGAGTTATAATATTACAGTTGTAGTAAGTCATTACTTTGTTATCACGCTCTCTACATATCAGATGAAAGCAGAATCGTCCAATCATAATTAGTCGTTATCCTCTCATTTGACTCTGATGCAGACACTAAGCTAGCTTAGATGGAACTTGCAGAAAAGTTTAGTTTTCCTGGTTGGAATTTCCACCACTTTTAATTTATTTAAAAAATGCTTCTCTACTCTTTGGTTACAGTGATCATTAATAGGAAATGTTATTTGGTTAGTTAATTTCTGAAGGTATAGTAGAAGAGGGTGCAATTGCCTAAAATAGATGTGAAACAGAGAAGGAATACAATAAATAATATAACAAAACACCAAGCAGTGTGTTAAGCAGTAAATGAGTCATGTTTTCCTGGTCACACTTTATTTTTGTAGTCCAATACTGATACTCAGCTCACTACTATCAAATGACAACAATGTGTCACTCAAAAGTCTTAAGATTTTCAGGTGATACAGCAGTAAAAAAAAGACGGTCTAAAAATATCAGAGTCTGGGTAAAAGTAAATCTAAATGTTTTATTTAAATATCGCGATGTGGTTAGGGTTACAGTTACATCGATGAGATGCAAATAGTCCATTGACACTTTGCTGAATATCTTTTTGTTACCTACACCATATGGTGTACTCCGTTTACTTCGCAACAGTTTCTTTTGCTTCTAAATACAATAGGCGCAATCATCAACTGCAATGAAATAAAAGGGATAAAATAAAAAGACAGAGGAGAGACAGAGAAGGATGAGAAAAAACTGAAAGAGAGAGAGCAAGAGAGAGAGAGAGAGAGAGAGAGAGAGAGAGAGAGAGAGAGAGAGAGAGAGAGAGAGAGAGTCCCATTAGGGAATAAGAGCATTTTGTTTTTGGCCTCAGCAACCTTGGGGATGGACCATGCCAAGATTGATTGCAGTGAATTTTCCACCGAGCCATCGACAGCCGAGCCGCCAGAAAATAGGAAAATAAAGCAGTACAATCTCCTCCTGTCTGTCTGTCTGTCTGTTAGGGGAGATAAAAATGTGTGACTTGGGCCGTGCACAGTGCCTCTTCCTTTAACATATTTTCCTCTCTGTGCCTGTCGGAGCAGCAGGGCCACTTTGATCAGAGCGTTATCTGCACCGCTGCGGCCTAATCCGTGTGTTTGCTCCGAGTCTTAGCTGGATCACCGCGCTCAAATCAAAGAGCTACAGAGTCAGACCAGGAGAGGACGGAGACATGTGGGAACACACACTCTCAAACACTCACAGTCATGCACACGTGTACACACACTCATACACACTTTTAGAAAGCTTACAGAAGGCCACATGCCACCTCATGTGGTGCTGGGACTACATGGATAAGTGAGCTTGTGTGATCAAAGCCACAAACATGCCCACATGTATGACACAACATAGGCACACAACCACAACCACACACACACACACACACACACACACACACACACACACACCATGCAGACACAGGGAAATTGGAAATTACAGCCATCCAGTGCAACACGGTCCAAGTCTATTTGAGCCATACTAATGAGTTAATTTATAATGGCACAAATAATTTCAGCATGACAGCTCTGAAAATGTTGTTTACAGCTGTAGTGTGTGATGTGAAGCTGTCAAGGGACACCTAAAATAAATAAATAAATAAATAAATGAAATAAAAAACAAATTTTGTCTCTCCCACATCACAAAATACTGCTAATTACAACACAACAGCCTACGCTCCATTATAAGACAATCAAAATGATGATTTTCTATAGCTCTGCACACTGAACAAACAATTTCTTAATTCTTAGTCTTTCCATCCTCATGATACTCAAAAAGTCATTAAACCATCTCATCTCCCAGTTAATAGTCCTGCAGATTTTTTGCTACGAAACAACATACTCGCTAAATATCTGGAACACAAGGGAGATTTGTCCAGTGTGTCCAGTTGTGTTTGTGTAAAAATGTCATCGTTTCTCAGCTGGTTTAACAACACACTTTAAATGAGCACTCACAAATTCAACAAACTGGAATTATCATAGTGTCCTCTAATTTTAGTCTGAAACTGTAAAATTATGACTTCATGTCCAGGGTACAGTTTCTCTGCGTCATAAATTGAAAGCCCAATCACCAGAATAAACATTTAACATAACTATTTAACAAATAGTCTGTAAATTATGTCAAAATGTGGCAGCTCACATTATTGTATCAGTTGCCCTTACAGCAAAACCATTTGCAGAATGCCTTCTATTTAGTAGATAATCCCATACTCCTCTGTATGACCTCCTGAAGGAAGCAACGCACACAGGGAGATGGAGAAACAGCAGAGAGGGAGAGTGCAGAGCTGGTGAGATAATGAAATAACTTATGGAGATGTACCTTTCTCTTGTAGTGAGTGAATGAGAGAGAGAGAGAGAGAGGTAATGACCGTGGGCTTACACTTCTATCGTCACTTTTTCTATAGCGAAGGTGCAACTGAGGCTGGGGATGTTCTGTTAGGCGTCCTCCTGTTGGATGCAGGATAACAGAAATATAGACAAAATTAAGGCGATTATTTTCAGTCTTGATGAGGGGCGTCAGGGATTTTCTGCTTCAACTGCACAAATACAAACAGTAAATACTCAATTTCTGTCCCGGCCTTGATTTAATCTGAAGTGAGATCTTCAGTGGTTAAGAGCTCTAATTGGTCCACTCAAGCTTCTTGCAGGAAGCCTGGCAAATTGGCTAGATTAAGTTTCAATGCTGCATCAGCTAATGTATATTATTATAAAATACGGTTACACAATTCACTTTTTAATTAACAAAATGATTTGACAATAATCGTCATACTAGCCCCACCTGTTGGCAGGAGGAATCAATGATGACTATTGCTTCCTCGTGATGATGAGAATAGTGCGAGGGCGAACTTTGATGCTGAGCTTTCTGATCCCCATGGGACTTCCATGTTAATAAATGAGAGCTCCTGCAAAGCACTACTGCTTTAACCCTATGTATTATGTATGAGGCGAAAGAGAACGGCACTAAAAAGGAGGAATCATCTAGGCACACATAAGCGCCAGAATCCAATCTCAGCTCCATTAGTGCAGGACAAATCCTATACAGTGAGAAGGGGTCTCCATATGTTTCCATGAGGGAGCTCAGGAAGCCATTATGGAAATGAAAGGGGACAAATCAGACGATACAGATCACTGGGTAAGCAGGAAAAAAGTCATGGTGGAGTAGTATACTCTGGAGTGGTAGTCTCAACAAAAGAATACTGAAACCTGATCAGTTCCTTCTGCAGACTTCTAATAAACTCTTACAACAAACAGGACAGCCAGAGCACTGTATTAATTCACATTTGTGTTGTCCGCTATCTACAAGCGATGCTGATTTCATGCGCTATAGATCACAGATTACAGCTTCTCCCTTACTTTTTCATAATGCTGGCATCTTCCACATGGCATAGTTCTTAAGTTTAGAGGCACGGCTGCTTGTTTGATCATGTGTCAACACATTATCACCATCTCTCCATCTTGGCAAGGCGCAGAACTCATTCTAAGTACGCTCGGAGTCACAACTACTGCAGAAGGTTATGGAGGAAGACAATTTGTCTGTGTTTTCCAATGAGTTAGCATCCCCTCCAAGCGTATGCTCCATCACTGTAGATACAGATCCTTACAAACAATCTCCCAAATGCTAATTGAGGTAATTAAAGCCCCGGCATCCAGAGGAAACAGGTGCAGGTGGTAGGCATTATTCATGTCCCCTTGCCCTTGGAGGTAACCCTCTCAATCTACTGAGGTAAACAAGACAGACAAGGGCGCGGTTTTCTCTGTTTTCTTTGTTAAGGTGTGCACACAAGAAGCTATATTTCCCACTGGTGTTACAGAGTTATTGTTAGTGTATATGATAACGGCAGAAAGGTAATCTTCCCATTTCAATGTCAATATCTGTGGGAACACATGTACACATTACCCTTTGGCACTGTGTACCTTCATCTCTTTAAATAGACGTTCGGAAGAAAAAAACAACAGCAACTTCTTGCTTAGCGATAAAAGGTAGGCACTCCTGTTATTTCATTAAAATGACAAGGCTCTAAAAATTTCAAGGCTTTGCTGTAACTTATACTGTCAGTGGCACCAGGCATATTCAGACGCAGCTTCCAGTTCCCAAGGAAACAGTTACATAATTAAGAAAATGGCTAATTTCTCCTTTAAGAGTCATATAATTTTTTGAAAAGAGATGGGAGAGATACTCCCCCAGCCACCCACCCACCCTCTATTCGGAGAATGTCTTTCAATTTGTCAAGACTTTTAGGAAATGCAAATACCCCAGTCCTAAATGTCAGTGTTAGGTAGTGATGGCGGTGGGGGTCTGACATCATCAGCACAGGCCTTGTTTATGTCAGACAGTGATTAGATTAATACTCATTAGAGAATATTTGTGTCTGCACCCTTCCTGTCCCCCCTAGGCAACCAGGCAACAGGAACCATGGCAATTAAAAATGGGAAACTGTCATTTCCATCACCCTGCTGTTGTGTTGGCCCTTGAAGAACACACACATATAGCAACACTCTAGGCCTGGTAATATTCACATAGGTAAGACAATAGACACAAACACACTGATCAAACAGATACAAGATTAAACTCAAAACCAATTGTACCATCAAGTTCTCCTCTTTCAGTATCATCATATTATTTTAAAACTATTTTTAAGGAAATATGTAGCCGAAAAAACAAAAAACAAAAAAGCGATAACATCACAACATAATCAGAAATTGCTCCATGACCTGCCGACTCCTGTAATAATCATGCCTGTTACAAATTCATCTGTCTGGTGTTGTAGGCAGTAATAGAGAATCCATCAAGACATTCATTTATTTCCTATCTGTGCCAGTTTTTTTCCGCACAAAAATTTGTCCTTGGTATGAAGAGGCCTTTAATCTCCCATGCTCTCATTCCTTTCCTAAATCCAAATCTTTCTAATTTGAAGTAAGACGTAAAAATTAAACCTAATTTTAATTTTGCCACAGCTCCTTCCCCTATTGTCAGTTTATGTGGCTGTCTGTGATTCAGTGCCAAGCAAATAACATTGGACATACACAGTTTTCATATTCACACTTTGTTAGGATTAAATCCTGGTGTTGAGTACATGGCGAGCTTTTTGTCATCTTAGTGCTACTGTTGCCTGCATGCCATGTTTACCATGTGTACAAAGTGTATAAAGTATATAAATAGATTATGAAACTATGCATGTACTGTGTGTATGATCCTCATTATATCTTGTTTTACATTTGCTGAGATGCTTGTTAAAAATAATGATCTTGATGACCGCAACATAATTAGGCCTTGGAAAGTCACCATTGCCTCCACAACGCCATTGCTAACTCTGCTCTCATCATTATAATTGAATGTATTCAAACTACTTTTTGAATCATTTTGGCTGCCTTTTGGTGCTCCATTAGCTATGGGTTATGATCATTAGGATAAAAGGAGGTTAACTTAACATGCCCGTCTTCTGAGTGTTTGGCCTAAAGGGACAAACTTCAGAGGGTTGTCGCTCACACAAAGACAAAGGGAAACTGTGCTCGGTCTGAGGCGACTTTAATTATGCCTGTCGTGAGACCCCCACTTCCCTTTGCTACAGGAGGAAACAAAACTCTGATCTCATCCGTCTGGAAAGGGGTCCCTTAGATGTTTGTCGTGAGATGGCTGCTGGCTGGTGCTGCTTCCTGTGAGCATGTGAATCTCTCTGTCTGTCTCCCTTTCTGTTTGTCAGTCTCCCTCTCAGCCTAATTATCCAAGGTGCCAACATCTCTGCTGTGCTTTCCCCCCATTTCCCACCTCTCCTTCCCAGCCTCCTATGGTCCCTGACTCGCTATAAAACTGGTGTAACATCCAAGCAGAGGAAAACAGCAGAGTTACTGTGTTGGGAATGGCTGGGGTCTGGGGAGAGGGGCACATAAGTCACAAAAAAGAGGGGGAAAAATTAAAATGCCATGTTCATTTTGTCAGGTGTCCAATAGTGTGGGAATGTTCACTATTAAAAAGAGGCAGCAGCCCCCCAGGCAAGGCCAGAGGGCACCTGACTAGAATTACTTCTTTTACATTATATGTGAAATGAGTGATTGAATACCCTAATTTTCACTGTTTTTTGATGATAACAAAGACATAAACCATTAGTAACACTCTTGATATGGCATAAAGTAAATAAAACTGCAGAAAGCTTGACTTTCTAGCCATTTAACATCTGAATACCTACAAGTAAAATTGTCTAGTGCACATACATAGTAATTTGCTTGAGGTGATGCTGGTAATGAGTGAAATGACTTTTGGCTTTCATTTGAGGTTATGGTGTAGTCATTTGGTGTAACAGCTTAGTTTATAAGTGTAGTGGAGTTTTTATTGTTGTTATACAGCAAAGTGCTGTCATTAGCGCCTCATGGATCAATATGCTCTTAACACAATGTCCATATTCATCTGAGAGCAAAAGGCTTTAAGAGAGGTGTTACCGAAGTAATTACGGCCAATAAGACACTTGTGACCAACTACATGCCTTTTCAAACCACTATCAAATCCTCTACTAAAGTGGCTTGGTCAAAACGATATCCAATGAATAACCTCTAACCGAGCAATTTCAGTTGCATGAATAATTAAAGGAAAATTAAGGGAAAATGCTTAGAGAAGTGGAGGCATTTCCTCCTGGAGCACTGCCTACATCATACAGTAAATATTGACTAATAGCAATTCTCAAACATAAGAATGCCTTAAGCACTGCAGATACAAAGCTTGGATGTTTTATCAAATCTTTGTTTCTCTCACTTCATTTGTTGCTGGCAGTCTTAGGGCAGTGATTCCCTTTTTCCAAGAGTGAATTAGGTTGAAAGTCAGAGAGGCTCAGGCTGTTGTCAATAGTCATTAGAGCTGGCCACTGGCCCTAGGTTAAGACCTGTCCCACTCCGCTGTCAGGCTCAATACCATACAGAGACATGCCCACACCACTTTTTCAGCTCTACAAAATGGCCACCTTCCAGTTCCAGTGGTGAGGAAAAACTTTCTCCAGTGACCATGTCAGACAAATCTATGTATAAGTCTCTCTCTCTCTCTCTCTCTCTCTCTCTCTCTCTCTCTCTCTCTCTCGCTCTCTCTCTTTCCCTCTGCCCTTCTCTCTCTCTCATTAACACTATAGTAAGTGAAATGCTAAGTTAAGTAAAGTATCTGCTATCCCTAGTTTCCTCAAAACATCTCTGCATCACAGGAAACTTTAGAGGGCAAAGTGTGAACTGGACTTGTCTTATCAGACATGCAGACATTAGGTAGTGATAGGGATCTTAGTATCAGCTCTGAGGTGGGTCCACTGGGCATAACAAGACCTCCTTCCTGCTTCAGCAGATATAATTAGCTTTGGGTTAAGGATGAGCTGGCAGGTGTTCTTTTTAAGGTCTTCTCTTCTCTTGTCCTTCTCTTTCTCTTCCTCCCGCCTCTTTCTCCTTCACTTTTTCCTCTGAATTGCTGCCAAGCTCTGTTTGCCTCAGTAATTAGGAGCCAGAGCGTGCTTTCACGACTCCATTATGAAAACAGCAAACGGTCCAGCGGTTTATTGATAAAGCATTACACTCTGCTGCAATACTGTATGGAGATGTACAGGGAGCCTGCAGCCTTTTTAGTTGGACCACCATCCAAGCTCACCCACCGCCAGATTAAATGTCATAATGCTATAATAGCACTATCACACACACCCATATAAAAGAGGACGGAAACGTCAAAACACGGCAGGCCAGCTGCGTTAGTGGAATTTAATGCAGAAAACAACAACAGCAGCAACAACATGGGCCGTGCCATGCTCTGTCAAATGGAGAAAATGGCCACAGAAACAAATATACCCGATCCAATCTGCAGGGAGAAAGAGACAGTTGGAGAGGTAATTTTGCACAGCTATATGTGAGGCTAGGTATTTAAATGTGTTGTTGGCGCCCCAATCAGGTTCCTCAGGGGGACGTGATATTTAAAAGTGACACGGGTGACCCTCCACATTTGCGAGGTGTCATCATGCATCAATCGGCAAGGTGTATATCAAAGCTGCCCGTAATGGTGTGTGCACTGGGATTTATATTTCCAATTAAATCTGCAAATTATATGATTATCCACTGCACCGTGCCGAGGCCATTTTGGAAACGGCTTGTGCTGTTCATTTTGTTTTTCTCTAAAGATAATAGTGCCAATGGCAAACCTCTATGTGCAGTTAGAATATTAATGCCCCTGGCCTCCTCACACATCTACACCTGTACACAGATAGCCCCCCCCCACCCTAATACACACACACAGACACAGACACACACACACACACACACACACACACACAAGCCATCATATCCCCACAGAAACACAGAGACATTCTCTTGTGATGAACTGATGGCTATTTTTTTTTTTTGTCTCTGTTTCTGTCAATTCACCATGTCGACAGACAGTAGATATATAAGTCCTTATTAGCTCAGACACAGCCCTGCTCCCGACGTTAATTGTCTGGGAAAATGATATCAGCTCAAACGTGATCTCTGGATCTGCCTGATAAACCTACATGTCGATCTGTCAGACAGACAGAGCATGAAGGCCTCTCCGACGACCAATAGGGGTTTTAAAGATAAAAACACGTATGTACACACACACACACACACACACGCGTGCATGTACCATTCTCACTGAGTGTGAAATATTGATTTGAACATGACAGCTAAGAGACAGCTTGAACCGCCACTGTAGGAACAGGAAGGATATTTGCTATTGCTTTGCTATGCTTGACTGCCAAGACCATGTTCACCAGAAAGTTTCCACTTTCTGAATGTTTACAGAGCAACGCCTAACAATGCCTTAAGACAGTGTGAAGAACTGCAAGAGTTTAAGGATGCTGGGTGAGTTGTACAATTGCGAAAGAGGAAGAATACTGAAAGACACAGGAGACTGTGAGAGTTGGAAGAGAGAGAAAGAAATGGAGATTAGAGTGAGAAGAGAAAGTGAAGGAGAGAGAAAGTGTGAAAACTTCTCACAGGCTATTTGTATATGCATCTCTGGGGTGCCATTTTAGCTTCCAATATTTTATCAGGAGTAAAATGCTGGCAGTATTTACTGAGTTGCCATTCCCTTCTCCTCCTTTATTACTTTTCAGTACTGCACCATATCAGAAAACCCTGTTATGGCTATAATTTGGTGGGACTGAGAAATACTCTAAAAGCAAAATTTAGTCCCATCATTTTAAGATGATTCTCAACGAAATGTTTCATTCCAAAATGCGATATTCACTGTTTGAAAACACTGAAACATATTCATGCCAAATGAATGCTGGCATGAAAGTAAAGCACATTATGGGTTACGACTGAGGCTATGAGTCATCAAAAGCTTTGCTTGTAAAAGAGTAATGTTGTTGAGGATAGACTCGTCTGTGCTTTTGAAAAATTGACAGATGAATTTTAGGTTGCAGGATTTTTCTAAAGTGGATATAAAACATTTCAGAATAAAACTTGACATTCATTGCAACTGCATTCTATTCCTAATTACTACAATCAAGGTAGACATTACAATCTCTCACTCCACTAAGCCTTATACATGAATGGACATAATGAACAAAATGTGGCTACTACACTCACCTGTTCTGAATGTGCAAAACTATTTGAATTTCCACACTGATACATGCAATCAAAACAAAATTTCAATGCAAATTAGACTGTAGGTAATATATCTTTGATTTCTATATCTATATATCTATGTATCTATATATGTCTCTCTCTATACATTGGTAGATATAATACATAGATATATAGATAGAAATATAAAATATGTTTTGGCCCAATACACTCTGACAATGTTTTTCAGTTATCTTGATATTTTATTAGTCTGATCAACCACCTGATTTACTGGATGCAACTAATTTGCTGTTTATTTACCCCAGTATTTAAATTCAATTATAATACAAGTGTGTTTACTGCTACCACCCAAATATTCTTGAGTCAGTTTTACAAACAGTATAGTGAACAGGTGCACAGAAAATCTAAACAGAGTGTACTCAAATCTCACTGATGAGGTGTTGGAGTGAAATATCTTATCCAAAAATTTTTTGAAGAGCATCTCAACACATCTCTTGTTTACTCAACGAAAGTGATTTATCAAGTAGGAGATTTAAATGTGCAAATGACTAAATGAGAGAATGAGGAAGAGAAACAGCTTGCCATCCTTCATGATAATAATCTCCGCAGTGCTAATGCACATCTCAATATCCCAGGCAACACAAGTCAGATTGTAATTTTTGACAAGTATGGATTGCATAACAGCAGCTGGCTAATCCTTACCCTACAGGCACATCAGCATATCTCCCCTCTAATTAGATTTATTTGCTGCTTTCATGGGACTCGTCTTTACCATTACCATTTGGTAAAAAATGTCATTGCAATTCTCCCCAAAGTATTGTTGGTTCCCACTGATTTCCGTGTGGACACAAATAAAAGGTATAACGCTGGTATCTGGTGCCTCTGAGAACCTTGTTTTCATAAGCTAAATGCTTCTCATAGTTGTGTTGTTGCTGGCAGACACTGTAAAGTATATTATTATTATTGTATCAGTGATTATGTATATGGCAAGTACATTATTAGCATTTGAAGCTAACTGCCGAGAGTTATAGAAGTAATTAGGCTATAGTACAATAGTTCATTGGATCACTGGGATACAAATACAGTCGGCAAGGTCAGCACATTGATGGAGAAAATTAAAAGAGTGTGAGGGAACACAGCAAACACAACAGTGACTATGCCCCCAACATTTCCAGTGCATACGTTAACAGTCACATTTTAATTGCTTGATAGTCGAGAGGAGTATTCAGGAGTCTGAATTTTGTGTTTATAAAACTTCTTCTACTTTTGCCCTCGTGAACAAAGTATATTTTGTATCTCAAAGCAGCAGTTCAAAGTCCACCAAAAGATTACTGGCACTGTCCTCAGTGATTTGGACTCTTTTGTGGAACAGCTCTTGCAATCCTCTGTACTGTTGTCTACAGAGCTGGAAAGCACACCACTTTTCAAGTCTTACTCCTTTTAAGCACTCAGAGTTCATTATGTCAGGCCAGCAGATATAATATGTGGTATGCAAAGTCAAATTGATACCATTTCAATAGTGAGAAAGGAGAGTGCATGCTATTCAGACCCACACCTTTTAATTTTATACCAGCACGAAAACATCTCTGTTTTGTGATTTATTGCCAAACGAGATGATTTTGAAGTTGGGTCATAATCTCTAAAGTGCTTTGCACCTCATTTTAGAGCAAACCCTGGCAAGCTATGCTTAGCCCTGCTGTGGAACAGAGACAAGTGAAAGACAGCTTTAGCCCTACACTGACCTTCCCATTCTGAACGAGGATTAGATATGGAGTATGGGCCAGGCATGAACTAGATACTGTATGTCAAGACAGGGCATATCTAGCTAATGTCTTTGGCAGCACATGTCCTCCAAGTATAATATTTATTTTTTCCTCTCGCTCTTCCTCTCTAAACTTGTAATATTTGAGGCCATTTTAGGTAAAGTCGGAGTCATTTTTTCCTTATCAGAATCTTCCTCATAGATAATCTCCTAACTATCCCAACTCAAGGCAGAGCAGGAGAACTCAGATTGTGGGAAATGATAAAACTCAAGGGAAGAGAGGTTCAGAGTGAGGGGGGTTTGATAGATTCAATTTTATGGTTGTAAGGAATTTGGAAATTCATTACATATATGATATGGAGATCATGGCAAAACAGCTGTGCGCCCTTTCTTCTGTCTCTAATAAGTTACAGAGAAGAGAAAAGACATACAACCCCACCCTTCCTCCACCAACTTTGTGAATGATGCTGGGGGGGTATGAGAAAAATAAACACATTTACGGCAACAAATTTCACACGTTTGGTTGTGGCGTAAAGGATTAGGATCTGCAGATGAACTAACTCACTGGATTAGTGCACTTGTCGCCAAGGCCCGCTTTTTACTTCTAATCTGTTTGGAGGCATGGTGAATGAGGGAGCAGAAAGCTCATCTTGCAAAAAACAGGGCAAGGCAGGCGTGCTTCAGATCCCATCACAACGCACTGTGATACCAAACATGACTTTCAGTGATTAAGCAGTCATGGAGCATGCTGTTGTATCTCCCCAACATTATCCCAGCAATAAATAGACTGCCAGAGCTTTAGTCATTATCATCAAAGCATGTAATGTAGCAGAAGAAAGTGGTGCAGAGTCCATATATATGTGTGTGTCTGAGGCCAGCTAGTACATAATCTGAACAAAACAATTCTGCGGTTAGGCTGATCGGTGTGGATGAGGTGTGCCTGCGAGTACATGTGGCAGGGTGTGAAGATAATTGTTTACTGAAGGGTAAACATTATCTCGCCTGAAATAAAAACAAATGACAATGTCATGCAGGTATTCCTCTGCTCCTCTATCTCAGCCTACCTCCATTTCAACCTGTTGATGTGGCTGCTGTCCTCTCTCCTGTGTAGCCATGGAGATTTGGTTTGCTCTGGCTGGATTGATGTTGATTGTTGCACATTGCGACATTGAGCTTTCACATGTTTGCTTGCTGGAGAATGTGTGTTTTGTGCAAAGAGCAGCAAGTGAGCCAATATTATGGATGTTTTATGGCCTCTTTATTCAAATAGCAATGCGTTTTGCAATTGGAAATTCAATGTGTAATTGGTCTTTCAATTTGAAAATACATTTTGCAGTTGGCAATGCAATCCTCAGTTCTTCATTTTGAATTGTTTTGGTTAAAAACTTAAATGAAAGCTCAATCGATTTCATATTGCTGTGGGTTTTTCTCTTTTAAAATGGCAATTAATTTTGTAATAAGCAATTCAGTGTGTAAAGTGGCAATGCAATCCTCAATTCAGTTTGAATTATTTTGATTAAAAATTTGAATGAAAGTTCTCTCAATTGCATTTCATATTACCATGGGTTTTTGGTGTCTTTATTGAACTGGCAGTGCGTTCTCCAAGTGGCAATTCAATGTACAATTTGGTCATGCAATTTCAGAGACTACAATAGACTGGGGGTGCTGTTTTGCTGGCACATTGAATTGCCAATGCAAAATGCACTGCTATTTGAATAAAGAGACCCCAAAAAACAGTAATATGAAATGCAGTTGAACTTTCATTTTAATTTTTAATGAAAATAATTCAAACTCAACTGAGGATTGCATTACCATTTTGCATATTGCATTGCCAATTGCAAAAAGCATTTTCAAATTGCATGACCAAATTGCAAATTGAATTGCCAATTGCAAAATGCACTACCTTTTGAAGAAAGAGTCCAAAAAATGTCCATAGCGCAGCATGCATCCCTGGCTTCGTTGAAGCAAAGTAAATGAGCAAGCATTCACTCTGATTGCTCCCTGGTGTATTCTGCCTCCCTTGTGAGGAAGGATGATTCAGTCTCTTGCAGGAACATTCCCTGCATTTATTATACATTATCACCTGGATCAGGGACTCCATTTTTCACTTGGTCACATCATTGCAGCGGCACTACTCTTTTTGTTGGAAAATCCCCTTATTTCTGTTTGACATAAATGCAGTATTCCAAATTAGTATAAGTCTCCTGCTCTGTGTATGCACGTTGTGCTACATTTAGGTTGGTTTATCGCCAGATCTCTCAAAATTGTGTTCTGTGACAGTCACTCAAGCGCATTGAGGGCCAGAAACCCTGTCAGAGTCAAAACGTTTTGACATGGTGTATGCTAATCGCTGTGGGAGTTTCATACGTCAGTCACAGCACCCCTGACGCTGCCGTTGGTGTGTCTAATTAACACTCCTGTGTGGTGCTGATGCTCCACAGTACCTGTGCTGAGACACCTGTCCTATGGCAAGCCTAGCGCACAGGAGCGAATGATTGTCAACATACATTCTATTAGGGATCCGGTTTAAAAAAACACCAACACTCAACACTTGTTTTGCCCATGTTAGTATGAGAGGGAGCAGGTGTTTTAGGTAGACTCAGCAGGTATGACGCAGGCATGCCCAGGGGGCAGCGGCACTGATGGGTCCACATGCATAATACTACACAGAAACAGATGGAGAAATGTATGACAAAGTCTGGCGAATGACAGAAATGAAATTGGTAATGTCTGTGAATAAAAGCAGTGTTTTTAAAAATGTTCCCCTCCTTCTGCCGAAAGAATATAATGATGTTTTTTTGCCAAGAGGTTTGTCAGGGACGATGCCTCTGAATTTGCATTTATATTTTACAGCAAGACTTATCATAATCATGATGCTGCCGAACAAGATTTACCACCAGAGTACAAGGAAGGGAGGAGGGCAAAGATGTTCTGCATGTATGCTCATGAAAATAGCTGGGAATGTTATCAGTTACACAGTGTTTTTTAATCATGTTTTTAATCGCACTTGGTGTGTGTGTGTGTGTATGTGTGTGTGAAACTGTGCGCACTTGTGTGTCCTGTTGTGTACCGTCACCAGTCATGCCGGCTTGCACTGACCCCGGTGACCCAGTGTCCCTGGCCTTGTTCCAGGTAGCCTGCAGTCCCATCCATTCCGCCTGTATAGCCTCACACAATACCACGACTCATTGCTCAGCAATAACCCTTTTTTTCTGTCGGCACAACCGAAATTGAGGCGTAGCTCTGTGGGTAATCTGGTGAGTCCCTCTGGTTTAGGCACAGTTACCATTCTTGATCTCACCTGTCATTGTTGGATCTTCGTTTAGTGCGTGAAAAGATTCTCTTCAAGGGTTCAAGGATTTACTCGCAAGTTGGAGCTGGCCCACTTTCAGTTCTGTTATCTGCCACCAATGTTATTTTGTTCCACTGCTGAGAAGCCTTAATGTAATTTTATTATATGTGATCTCCCTGTCTATTTTAATGTCTCTATTATTATGTTTTGTTTGTATCAGTGCCCGGTGGATTCGTGCTTATTACTGTGGTACGTGTGTACTCTGTATTGCAGGCAACTTTGTTTTTTGCTTGTCAGTCTCAGCTCAGTTTTATTTTACTTTATTTTTTGCTGTTGTTGCTGTGTGTGCTGTGTGCATCAGTGTTATCTGTTAATGCTCGGTAGTCTCTCAGGACAGATGCATGACTCCTGCAGTTTCCAAGTGCTTCCATGCACCATCTGTTTTTTGTTTGTATGTTTGTTTGTTTGTTTACTTTTTGCACGCCTGAGTCTGATAGAGGGAGTGAAGGCGGATATCTGGTTGTTTCCCCATAACTGCATCATCACCTTTTTTCCAGCTAACAAGGGTTTTTTAAATTAACTTACATTCATTATCCACAGCCTTTCCCTAATGTTAGCTGTCAACTGAACACTAACCTTCACTTAACCCTAGCCCTAACCTTAACCAATAAGGCAAAATGACCACCCAAAATGTACAAAAATCCCCTTGCTTTTATTTGCTTTATAACTAATGTTGTGTTGACCAGTTTTTCCACCATTGTATGCTTGGGGTGCTGCTAGTAAATTAGCCATGCACAGCTGGCTTTGCAGTCTCTTTCCTCGATTATGTTTCCGAGGGGAATGCATTTCCATGAGCACTCTGTTTGGGTTTTGTCTTGTACTCAGATTTTAACAGGCTGCAGTATAAACTCTGTTTGGAGCGTTCAGAGAGACAGACTGGCTCCGGTGGCTTGACAAACTAACACTCCGCCTTTTCATGAGACTTTAAAGGCCTTTGAGTTGGCTAAAATGTTGCCAGATCTTGTGAGAGAAAGAAGAAGAACCAAGTCTATGGAAACAAGCCCAAAAATAATTTGGCTCTCAAAAAATGTAAAATAATTCCCATTTTACATTTTTCTTTTTAACTCTAAATATGTTGAACAAAACCAACTGACTGACCAATTAAAGATGAAGAATGAATAATTGAATGAATGAAAATGGAAGTTAAGGTATTGCATAAGATGAACTGACCAAATAATTATTTTATATCAATTAATGCAAAATAAATATATTGTTGATATTATTTGCCTTTTTACCTATGCAATTGTGTCCTGTCAAACAATCATAAAAAAAGCTGATCAAACTGTTTGCCTTTAACTAGCCGTCTCAATTAATGAATGAAAAAAAAGTCTTATCCTTGATGTCCATGGCTTATCATCAGCTCTGTTCCTCTGTAACACACTACACACAAAGCACATACAAACATACGCGTGCACGCACACACACACACACACACACACACACACACACACATACAAAGTCTTGCACAAGCCCAAAGTTGCTTATAATAACTTGGCACCAACTGTAGCCCACTGATGATCATGCAGTGCTTGCAAATTTACACAAATGGTGACTTTGTGTGCCTTGTTCTTATAAAAAATAAACTCAGTAAAGGTTAAGGATGTGCACAGTTGTTTTCAAGAGTCAGAAATGTGTTGGACCAGGTCTCCTCAGTACAGACAACCCTGTTCTCAACTCTGCGAAACCTTACAGCCACTCTCACCCCTTCAGACTGGCTGGAATTGTGAGTGACAGAGTGGTGGAGCGTGGCAAGTTGCTCTCATTTGGTGACAGCCAAAGATGAATCATTTAAAGTGCTCCTGTGCGGCCTTACAGAGCAGTGTTTTCTGGACTATTAGCTACACAAGCAGCATTAGGCAGATGAGGGAGACTCCTCTCATATCTCACCACACGCCTGAGGCAACAGACAGAGGGAGAGACTTCAAAGTCTTTAGATAGGCAGATAAGCACCTTGTGCTGAACTTGAGAGACCTAGACAGATTTAATAGAGCAAAAGGCCCTCTGTCCAGCAGTTGATAGACAATTATTCTGTACTTTAACTTTGTCAACACTTTGAAACTGATAATTAAGTAGACACATGACACATTTTGAAAAATTAGTAAATGTACACTGACTTGCGGTTCTTGTCAAAATGTCAGCACAATCTTTACATTTTTTTCTCCTTGAAGGGTTTTGCAGTCTCCCCCATTAACATACTTTGCCCTTTGTCTCAAGACCCACGCTGTGTGTGTGTGTGTGTGTGTGTTTTGACGCCTTGTGGTGGAAGGGAATATGCTGTTTTGCCAGAGATGGGATGTGTGTGGGAATGGCATAGTGAAGGGAGAAGGGTGGGGAGGTTAGTGTGTGTGTGTGTGTGTATGTGTGTGTGTGTGTGTGTGTGTGCATGGGTGGATGTTGCTGGGGGGTTGGTTGCCTGTGGGACCTGCCTCTCAGTGTAATTGAAAAATGTGACCTGGAAAATGTTTGCCCAGCGGAGCATGAAAGTTACCTCCACAGCGACGGCGGCGTGCTCCGAGGCGGCTCACCTGCCCCCTGACTGGGAGAGCCCCCATATTGGGCTAGGAGCTCACGTTAAGAGCCACTTTATCCCCCTACTGCAACCAAGAAAATGCATTATTCAGTAGTACTAAATAACCTCAGATTGACCAAAAAATGCAGAAAATTCACCCGGAATCCCCACCTAAGGTGACAGGCTGTGAAAAGGCTGACCTCGACAAGGGCACTTGATGTGCACACCTGAAAGCGTGAGCCGGGATCCCATGAAAGGTGGGGGCGAGAGGAGATTTGCCCTTATATTCATTTCATATACATATCCAATATATGTGTGTACATTAATGAGTACTCTTTCTCACATGCACACACACACACACACACACACACACACGTGCACACACTGACATACAGTTTTTCACATGGTAGTGGTATCCTATACATTTCAGTATTCTGCACATGTGAACTCAGCTGTAGTAACAACAGGCCTGTGTTAAAAGATGCACCGATGCTGCTTGTCTACAACAACCAAAGGCTAACAACCACCACAAGTGAAACTGCTGTTGAAGCCACTATGTCACTGACATAAATTAATAATGTGTAGGACAAAACAATCATCCACTTAGATCATGAAACTGCAAGTAGTAATACAGTCCAATGTAGCCGATAATTGTAAACACGCTATCAGTAGTAACATACTATCAGCAAAAACCAAACCACCAACACCATGTCATCATTCAGCACCAAGGACAGCAAACAATTACAATTGTTTGCTGTCCTTGGTAATATAATATGTTAGAAATCCCTACACAGACCTCATGTTCTAGCTGCATTTTGTACAATAAAATAAACCAGATCAAGCTTACAGAACGCACTCACCAAGTTGATGTTTTGATCTTTTTTTTTTTTTGCTCTTTTTTTTTTTCCTTTTCAAAAGTAGTGTTGGTAAAGTTAATCTAATCCGAGTGCCAAGGGCAAGCATCGTTGATTAATCCTTGTCAAGTTCATTAAAATAACATTGGTGAACTAGGCTACAAGATACTGTCTTCACAGCTTCATCTTCAGGTTAGTAAATCTCCCAGCTACTTTTTCCTTATATTCTTCTCAATGCTCGGGCTGAGAGTCTCCATACAGACTCCTAAATATGTTTAAGCTTCAAGCAGCTGAAGCTCCTCTGGGCCTGATGATTGGTATATTTTTATAGATGCTGCACAGGTTACTCAAGTTTGAATATGCAATATGCTTGTCATTGGTGATTAGGCAGGGAATTACTTGGCTGGTCTTCAGCTTGATTCCAATAAACTTATTTTAATTTAGCTTTGAAGTTAGCAAACATTAACAAATAAAAGTACTGAAATGCATTTGTATGCAAAAAAGGGGAAATAGACAATAAATACTGACATATAGCATGCTCAGATTTTTGAAACTTGAAGGCCTTTTCATGCTGCAAGTCAGTAGATGCCACTGTTAAGAGAAACCTAAACATCTACACTGGAGAAGTCCTGATCTTACATCTACAGAAATGAAAGGGTTACAGGCAAATTTGTGATCAGTAGGAGCCATGTTACAGAAAACTGGAGGTGGATGTTTGAAGCATCAGCAAATCTGACAGTAATTAAGGTGGTGGAAGAATGCAATCAAAAACCCACCTCCTTCCTGCGCACTCAAGGTCCTCTGGGTCATTTTCAATACCCAAAACCATTATTTCATCTAATTCATTTACCAAAAGGGAAGTTTTCAAACATATATTACAAAAACGACAAATCAGTGTCACAGATTCAAAAGAATGCAGCAGTCACCTGAAGCAAAGGGCTCCTCAATAGGTATGTGGGTGCAGGTGAACACAGCAATTTAGAGTTATCAAAGCATTTTAGACAAGCACTGTGGAGACGTGCAGCGTTAGCACAGGACAGAAGCATTAGTTATGAATTCAAAAATTGTTGTACGTAAATTTTCAGTTCTGTATGATTTGTCTCCCTCTCCTGGCAGTAGATTAAATGGCCTTCAAAAGCACAAAAGCACAAAAGCTTTCCAATGGATTTTGGAAAGGATTTAAATCTTTATGCCCAAGAAAAGCAGGATAAAAAAATCTGAATAAAAAAGGTCTGACAGAGTCATGGCACCATCAGACAAGTTAATTAGCCATGTTATAATTTAAATGACTGTACACAGTTCCAATAGAAACTACTGTATGAAGTGTGGCTGATGTAAAATGTGGCACTAAGGGTAAAAGGTGCACCAGTGTGGGCAGCTTTCCAGTGATGACAATAATGCAAAATGCAAGAGGGTTTATCAATGGGTGACAGGTTTAATCATCATTGTGTGAATACACTCGGACACTTATTTATATGTAAAAGTTCTGTACAAAGGCTGAGCATAGTTCTACACCGGAAAGTGAATTCATGCTGCAACTGAATTCAAATCAAATGGACCTGGAAATGGAAATGAAAGAGGAAAATGGAAGCAGACAAATACTTAGCGTGTGAGACGGCTGGGAAGATTTGTGCATTGAATGCCTGCAGTGTATGATGTGCCAACTGACAAATGTCTTTATTCCTTATGTGGCACCCTGGCCAGCAAGCTAAACAGAGCTGGAGGGTTTATACTCTTTCTTGCTCCTTGTTGCCTTTTTGCCCATTGCTTTTCCTCTCACCGTTGAACACCCTCAGAGGTTGGACGGGCTCTTTGAGCACCATGAGTATTGAAAAACTTCCAGTAAAACTCTGGAAGTTGTTGTTTCTAAGGTTGTTCATTCAAGGAGACTGTAGAATACCTTAAAGGATAATGACAGATGCAACACAGTCTTCACTAATTACCGTATAAGGTCCTTAAAACAAATGTCTATCCACAATGACACTTATGCTACATGTATGAAGCATATTCACAGAAAGCAGATAATTCAGTGAATACACATCACTTTGGCATGCCCGTCAAAGAAGATGAGCATTCTCCTCATTCACACGGCAGCTGTATTTGATTTATGTGGTATGCTTGGCAATGCACACTAAGTGGAAGACTGCAAGTGGTAACAGAGGCAGACTCAACTGGTCACAGGATGAAAGAACTTGGAAAACACCAAAACTGTCCTTCAACGCAGCTGAATGATGAGAAAAAACAGTGGTCCATATGAAAGGACTGAGCAAATTTGATTTCATGAAAGGTAAAGAATGACACTTGAGCTGATCGCACCTCTGGTTTGACTATTACTGCTCATGATAGCCAAGGTTAGCCAAGTGTTGGCCAACTCAAAACTTACAGCCTCAGTTTTATGCAGTGCACCTTTAATTTCAGCAATGTGGTGCCACTTCGAGCTTGAACAACTGGTTATTTATTTTAGAAATCTACCTTCCTTTTGCATTATGCAGTGCAGTAGGTCAGTGGTGATTCAAAGTCCTTCTGCCTGTCATGAGTTGTGTTGATCACTAACTCCAGTGAATCTTACCGTCATCTACAGCACAGACATACCATGCTGTACCAGCAAGACTGATGTCAGTGTTGAAGCTCAGTATGATCTAGTTTAGTTAAATGCCTGTGTGGTGGGATTACTGCTTAACTAGCACCATGCACACAGAGTTGGTGATTTCACACACCAGGAGCTCAGACAGAAATGAATCGCTACCCATTTGTATTAGGCAGGGAAGAAAAAAAATAAACCTCTATTCATTTATTTATTTGTGTATTTATTTACTTATTTATTTATTAATTCATTTTACGAGTACAATGCTTAAAACATTTCTCTCCAGAATATCTTATGAAAGACACACCTCACAGTGTTCTCTATTATCTTATTATAACTGCCCAACTTGGCAGTATTTCTAGAACAATTCAGGACATTGTGTCTGCACAAAGTGGTTATTATATTAACTGAGATATCTCACACGTACAGTACAGTGAGATAGTTAGAGGCCAACTGAGCTGCTTGGCCTCAGACAGTATCGTAGTAAATGCTTCAGGGCCAGTGAGGGGAACAAGCTAATTATGAATAGACTCTGTGTGAGAGGGACCTATGCTTCCATCTGTAATGAGCACATTTGCATCTTCCATTAAGTTGATGTATGTGTGTGAGCATTATGGAATATTTCCTATGAACTGGAAGAGTAAATTTTCAAAGTTGCGGTGCTCGCATACTGCTTTTAGAGAAAAATCAATCGCTTTCTACCACATTAGTGAAGGAAAGTCTCTGCCTTCACTCATCTCTGGTTGTTTATTTATTCATTTTTCGAGCATCTATGTTGTCAAAAATCACTGCATTTATGCAAATTGTATTAATCAACTTTGTAGTTACAACGTAGAAAAGTAAATTGTGTTCAGGGCTATTTGAGAAACTTTCTGTAAACGTGATTTCTTCAGCATCTCTACCATCACCATCCGCACCATCATCATCATCAACCTCTAGGATTCCTACTCCCTCCTCACCAGATAAAGGAAAGCCATATCAGTTCATGTATAAATGAGACTAGACTAACAACAAGCTAGTAAACAGTGTGAATCTAATTAAAAGATAATGTCAGGCATTTTGTCACAAAAGTTTCTGTTGCTATGGCCCTATCTTCTAGCCCTAGGGCTCTATATCTGTTGAGGGTTATTCCTCCTTACTTGTAGGCTGTATCTTTACTTTACCACACTATCTCTACTTCTGCACCCAGAACTATATCTTCCTGACTTGGTGGTATATGTGTTGGCCGTCATGGTTGACTGTACTGGCCTACCATTTCTTTCTCTTGCTGATCAAATATCCTCTATTTAGTCTCTCATGGTGCACTAGGCTCAGCATATTCAGCAGGGAGCAAATTTACACACATTAATTCAATTCTGTTATTTTTCAAAGTGTTTTTTTCATTATGGAAACCAGTAACAGAAATACAGTACATTAAAATTCTGTGTCTGGAAACACTGTGTTTTGCGCCCCACTGAATACGCCTCTAGACTTCCATTCTCTTTGAGGATGGCTAGACTTTACCCAAACATGTCTTGGTAGGCGGATGATATTCCTGACAGGAGGATTGACCAGCCCTATCTCCAGAGCAGCAACTGCACGTTGTGAATGAACATCACCTCACAAACTGGCCGCTGGAGGGGGACTTGAAAGAACAGGAGGGTGAGTACTGACGTCCCTCTGAAGAGGGTTCAGCATCGACTACTGACAGCTAACTTCAAAGGCCCAATTATGAACATGGCAGGCAGCCAGTGCACCAGCCTTTGAATCCAGTGCACATTTTTATCAAGAATGTACGGTCTATTTAGGAGTGATTTTTTGCAGCACCGGGGATTTGATTTTACTGTACATCTCATCGCTGACACGGTAACTCTCGCAGGTCTCTTCTCCTCGTTGATATATATGGGACTTGCATTTTTATGAGTGCCTGATGTTATTCCACATGGCAGCCGTTGATATCAGTGCCTTTGATTCCTGAGGAGTTCTAAAGAAATGCTGTACAGAAAGCCCCCCAAGGCACAAGTTGTTTATTTGCCCATATATATATTAATCCAATCAATTTGCCTCCCCTCACACCTTGTGGGGAATTGTAATGGACCAGATGGGTGCAGAGTAATCCCTGAAAAATCAAATGCCCTCAAACAAAATCCAGGAAAGTTTTATGTACCAACATAATATTTATGCATTTATACTACCTGCAGCTTCACGGTATGATGCTCATTTGCTTTTCAGTGTTGCTGATGAAGAAATGCGGTAAAAGTGTAGCAACCCAGTGATGATTGTTGAAATTCCAAAACTGTATTCAAAATACACCGCTCCATCAAGTATACTTGATTTATGCTGTATAATTTATTCATAATAACCGTGCCAACCTTGGCAAACATATCCGCTTTGCGTGTAACTTAGTAAATCGGCAGTGTGGGAGGTACAGGCATATAAATGCAAAGCCTATTTTTAAGTACATATTTATTTCACTTCATGTCCATATTGCATTTTCATAATAACTGTTGGTAGAAGCTTAACATTGTCTGGGACAAGTGAAACAATATACATGTTTACAAAGACAATGAGAAAACTGAGTCAGAATATAATTTAACCTTTTCAGCCATGTTTCCATTTCATAGGTATTGCCCTTCCCTGAAACTCAAGTCACTCTCAAGATCACTGGCGGTGTATCCAATTCTTTCATTCCAGTAACGATCAACCCTCAAGACATGGTCACACAGTCTTGTTTGTATGAGAGGTTGGTGATACCTCTGAGTGTGAGGGTGTAAAAGTGTAAGTGTGTGACTGTGTGTGTGTGTGTGTGTGTGTGCGTCTGCTTGTGTGCGTTGCAGTGTCATCCCACCCTGGAAAATGACTTATTAAAATGAAATTACGCGGAGCCCTGACCCATGGCAAACGGCACGAGCTGCAATTTGTCTAGCAGTTGAGCTGTGAATAAAATCTGATTGGCAATAATTTGGCTTTGCTGTTGATATAGCATCCCATCCTCCACATCTTCTTCTCCATCTCCCCTCCTCCCACCCCCTGGCTTATCGTGGCTGTGTTGATCTAAGGGTGAAATATTACTGATATGGTGATCTGGGGTCAGTGAGTGAAGCACTGGGATGATGGTAAGTGGGCGGCTGTGAGGTTAGGGAAGGGTTATATGAAGCAGGAAGAGCTGACGGTAATGTTAAATGCCAACACTGACTGCTGATCTCCAGTAAAACGGTGACCGGCCATGTGCAAGTGTGTGTGTGCATGTGTGCGGTGTGTGTGAGTGTGAGTGAGTGTGGATGTGTGTGTGTATGTGGGTGGGTGGGAATGTGCGTGGGAGTGTGAAGTTGTATAAACAGCGAACTTGTCTGTGTAAGCAGTTGTCCTTTCCCCTTCTCCCTTGCATTGTCACTTAGTATGTCATATCAATGTGTGAGCGTATTTGTGTGTGTGTGGTTGTGTGTGTTGGTAGGAGTGCATATGTGATTCTGTGTCTGTGTGTGTTGTTATGAGGGCCGGCTCATTTGTTTTATGTAGGCCATTTGCTATGGTCATCTCTTTTAGCATAAAACGGAAAACAATTACAAGCAGCACTTTCCAATTTATCCACTTTAATAAATTTCTTTTCCTCCCTATGAAAATACACAAACACACACTGATAGAAGAAAAAGCAGTGTATGATAGAGGGAATGATAGAGGGGGTAATGGAGGGAGGGTGCTAAAGACCCCTGTGTAGCGCTGGCCTTGGACAGGTTGATGTAGTTCCAGCAATGAGCAGCTCATAAAAAGTGCTATCTGTAGGCCTTAGGAAGATATTCTATCTCTCCACTGCTAACGGCACAGCCTAAAATCACCTGCTCCATCAAAGTCAGGCCCACCTCTATTACATAAAACGCACAGGGAAAACAACAGAAGAAGCAATAGCACCAGCCAAGTGTGTGTGTACTTTGCTATTTGTAGGGAGGCATTAGCTTCAGAAGGGGAATTGGGAGGCACAAATGCAATGAAGGTGATTAAGGAAAAATGTCATTTTCAAGATGAATTTACAAAACTTGGTGTTCTCCACCAGAGCCCTCTTCTGCATTTGTGAGAGCTAAATGGGATGTGTTTAGCTTCATTTTTAAACAAATTTACTCCACTCACTCCTCTCTGCTTGCAGAATCTTTAATCTGTAAGATTTTACAATGGGATACAAAATTATTTTCAACGTATTGGCAACTGTTCAACTTCATATCTTTGTGTGCCCATAAGTATGTGTATAATAAACATTAAATCTCACTGTCATTCATGTAAATTAAAAGCAAGGCATACACATTATGGTCATCTTGTAAAAAAACTGAATTAAAGATAGTAGGGATGTACCCAAACCTGAATACAAATTCGGAAGTACACAAATAATGCTTTGATCCCGAATTGTTTTTCTGTCTGAAGTTTCTCCTCATTATTCGGGAGCTTTTTTCTAAAGAAAAAAACAAACAAAAATGTTTGGATGCGTTTTTTGAGCATGATTTTGAGCCAAGAGATTATAACAAAATGTAACAAAAAACATGTTGGTACGTGTTTTGAGTCAATCACATCCATCTGAGACACTACCACAGTTTGGTTTTGGTGACAGCCCTCAGGCTCAGTCCCTTACGTCATCGCAGAGGAGCAACAGCACATAAGATGAGCAGGCAGCACTGCAGCAACACAAAAAGCATTTTTCTTATAGACAATAACAGGAAAAGAAGCGGCTATAAAACGGTGGAGACATTTTTTTTTTAGTGTCACAACCCCTGCGAAACGACTTGTTTCACTAGCAGAATTTGATCCATTCAGTCTGATTACGTTTGGAAAGTGTAGAAGAGCCGCACAATTAAATTATTTTATTCCTGTTCTAGTTAGCCGAGAGCTAAACCGGAAGTTAGTCAGCTACCTCGGCGGAAGTCTCTAGTGCATCCACTTCCGGTTTCTTCCTGAATCTGAATAACAAATCCGAAGTTTTTTTTTTTAAAGCCCGAACCCGAATACAAATAGTGCAATGGCTGTACACCTCTAATAGATAGTCATTATCAAGCTCCAATCATAGATAAAGAACACTCTTTTGCATATGGCATGCACAAGCATCTATTACTGTTACTACTACAAGATAAGAAATTATACAAATTTTTAAACGGTTTTGTTTTGTGAAACAACATGCTTTTAAACAACACAGCTAAGAGAAAGGGAGTTACAAGTGTGTTGCAGCACCACCAACAATAAACTCTCCAAAATAAATGTCATGTATTTAACCTCTATACGCCTGGATATTGTAGGTAGAACTTTACAGAGAAGGTGAACTGCAAAAATAAAAATGCTGCTTGAAATAAAGTGTTTAATAATCTCATATCTAAGCGGGGACAAAAAAAAAAATCCTTAGTGAGAAAATGTCCTTTTCCTGCAATCACCACACTTGACAAGTTGGAACTAAGAAGGACTCAACCCACGTAATAACTCCTTTGATACAACCTCCTGAGCACAGAGCAGAATTCATTTGGACCGTGGTTCATTTATGTCACATATCACGGTCTTTGGAGAGGATCAGGTCACCAACAGCAGCAAGAACTCAATCAGAGAAGGCCACGAGAAAGTGCCCCCAGTCATTCCAGAATAATATTTTGTTCTAATTGTGAGCTGTGAAACTGGGAGCTGTGAAACCAACAGGATAATTGCAGTCATCATTATGACCACTGTCATCATCACTGTGCCCGATGTCAGGTGCCAGTGCCATTAAGGAATAAGATTTGCCATCAACAGTTGATATCTCTGTTGACTTACTTGCACAAATTGCATGCTTTAAAGCCTCAAGACCTCATGATCTTAAATTAAGACATCGTGCTCTTAAATGTCTACTCCCTATTTCAAGCCATTTTCATTGACAGTAACTATTTAGGGTGAATCTTGTGACTCATTTTAAGGTCATAGTGTTGTCATCTGTCACATGGCAAGGGGGGTACTTTGCGTCTCCACTCAAGTCTTCCTCCAGAGACGGAGAACTTAAATTTCCTCTCAGAGCTAATAGAAATTTAACTCTGCCCATAACTCTGCTGAGTCCCCTAGCCTCGACACCAGGCAGGGCCCTGGAGGAAATAGCTTCAGATGTCATTTACTTTACTGTTCTCTTCTTATCTTTTTCATTTCTTCCCCCTTCCCTGTTCCCATATCTTTTCATGATGTTTGCTGTCATTGGCAGTGGCTTGAGTGGCCGCGTTGCTGAAATATTGATTTCTTCTCTCCCTTCTTTTTTTCTCCCTTTTCCCCCTCTACATCCCCTCCTCCTCCCTTTCCCTTGTGTCGCATCTGAGGCTCCGGTTGACGCACGACCAACCCACTTCACTGGCAGCTCATCCTGCTTCAGTCTTTCACTCTCTCTCACTTTCTGTTCTTCTGCCTCTTACCATTTTTTTTTTCCAGAGACTCGATTCTGACGTCACACTGTGGCTTCACTGTCTTCGAAAGCACTCTTCTTTATGGGGTAGCTGGGAGAAGGGGCAGGAGTGGGGCGGTTGTGTAGGGTTTCCTTCCTCCATCAGTTCGCTCTCTTCTTCCCTACATCCATCAAAGAAGCAGAAGCTCCCGCTCAGGTGCTTGGCTTACTGTCGACCTCTGCCACTGACACCTCATTCCCCCTGACAACACACAAATAACTATAAACTTTTGCTCTTAGTGAGGTCACAGCAAAGTGAGAAGTCTTTTTCAAGCAGTGTTGTCATAGAGCTTCTTCTGTGCAGGAGAGAAAAGCCCAGGATTCCCAATTCTTGTGTTCAAGTGAGGTGAGAGGGCAAGCTGTTACAGTCTTTCTTTCTTTCTTTTTTTTTCTTTTAAAAGACGTTTCAATCCTCCTAACTCTCCAGGCTATATCCATATACTGATTATGGTCAGCATCAAACAAATGAAAAAAAAATCTCTATGTAGCCATTCAATAAGAAGAAAAAGGTGAAGAAACTGGAATAACATCAGTTCCCAAGATCCTCCACTGCAAAGGCGGCTATTAAACTTGAAAACAACAAAACAGCACCACAAACATGAGGTGAAACATGTTTGTGTTTAAACAGTATTAATGTTTTTTTTTTTTACTGCTGAATCTTCCTTTGAATGGAATCTATGTGTTCATTACTAGAACTACTTTAACAGTGAATAGATTACAGAACAAATGTGTAGTTAAAATAATTAAAATAAACACCAAATCAAAGTGATAAGCACTGCAAAACATTTGAAACTTAAGTTCTTGTCTGAGAGGTGAACAAGGCAAGAAACACATTAATAATAGAGTCGGTGAGGGAAAGAAAGGAGTAACAACCTTGCCTGCAAGAACAGTTAATCTTGTACTTTAATGCAAATCACTGCAAACAACTGGTACTAAAACTCGTAATCGTTACTTTAGCGGGTACTGGATAATCCTAAATCCAGAGATACTGGACACTGTTGACTTAAACTATACATTAATGGACAGCAGGATGAGGTGCCATTCCTTAACACTGTGAGTTTGAGGGGCCGCTTGACTCAACTTTCACATTCTTAAAAATGTATACCCATTATTATTGCTGCTTTGTTTGATTACTAATGTGTATTGGCAGTAATGACTTCCCACCAAGCAGATGCCCAGAGTCTGGTACTGAAGGGAACATTAGCATTGTAGCTTTACTAGCACCCATTAGCAGTAAACAAATGCACCTGTCTCTGTTTACCATCTCTGCTATATTGCCTCTGACAACACACCGACGCCAAGTCATAAACGCAGAGGAGGAGCAATTCATCTTTATTGCAGATGTAATCATTCTAAATATCCACATGGGCTAGCTGTCCCTCTAAGACAGGTAGGGAAAAAGCCAGATAATATTCCTCCAGTGGCTGAGGTTCTTTGTTTTGGCTGAGCGATCTCATTGGTCTGGAGACAAGAAGCGTGGATGTTGTGGCCCTATCTACTTTATAATTTGGGTTAATAGAGTGTATTTTTGTCGACTGAAGTTGCCTATGTGTCTTCCCCATGTTAACAGCAGACATGGTGCTACGTGGGTTACAGTAGCTGTGTGATATAATGGGTTTTATTAGTGAGTGTGATTAAAGTCAGCCAGGAGGGGGAGCGGGCAGGTGCTGGGCTGATGAGCAGAGTGACAGTGTTAATAGACTGAGGCTCCAGGGAGGTGGCCCCCGTTTGCAGCGCCAATCCGTCTTGATTTCTGTGCATTGCCTTCTTCAATTACACTACCTGTTTAGCCCTATTCGCCTGCAACCTGGGCATACATAGACTGACATAAGGGAAATAGGGACAGACCTTTACAGTACATTACATTATGTACTCAAGATGAAAATTAGAAATGCAAGACAGTAGTGCTTCCATTTTGAAACTGTCAAGTCCTACTCAAACTTTTTTTTTTTCTTTTTACCCCGAATCAGTGTGCCAACTGATATGGTGAGTATGGTTGCCTGATTGGATATGAGGTGCTAGCCTGTAATCTGTTTTTGCTCGACTATCTTTAAGATGTGTCCGGGCTCTTCCCTTCGCAGGAAGAGAGAGATGGTACAGAGATAAGACATTGAGGGATGCTCTCTCTTCACAGGGGCACAGAGGGAATTAAAGGTGTCCTCTCCCAAGTGGAAAAAAAAGGTTATTATCTTCATCACCTAGCCCCCAGTGCTGACACCACGCAACACCTTTACTCAAGATAAGACCTAATCTGGACTGTTGTTTATTTCTTTATTTACCTGTGTCAAGGTTATGAGCTATGGCACATAGAACACCCTGCACCTATTCGATCAAACCCAGTAGTCCTGAGTTGGATGAAAGACGCTTTGAATTGTATCGCTTATGTCATTGCACTCTTACCTACAACATCGCTGGCATAATGTGGTAATTCTTCTAACAAGGTTAATAAAGTTACTATTCTTAAATAAAAAAGAAATAACAACATGTCATTTAGTTAAAAAGAGCCCCCTGAACTCAGGTTATCCACTTTCATTTAGTAGAAGCAAGGGAAATGCAACTGTCCATTAATCAGGACATGCTGTGTGAACCAAATTCAACACTGAGACTCAATGAAGCTTATACCATCTTGTCAATAGGACCCAGGGTGACAGAGGAAAATAACCAGAAAGACATCAGCAAGGGATTGTTGGATGATTCTTTGTTGAAGAACCAAACAACCTTGCTGTGTTCCTTTCGACACAGTAACAGGCGTCAGGAGAGCAGGTGTCAACAGGAATGTACTTACATCCAAACAACTATACATACTAACTACATTGGCTTAAGCAGAAGGCCTGATTCCATGCATGTTTGATATACACCAGAGAGCCTACAAACCCAGTTCATTCTCACGGGACTCCGGCTTGTTAAGTGCAATGTTGATGACAAGCACCAAATCTAAATTCCTATAGATTGTTTTCTTAACCTTTCTCAACCAAGGAATAACAGAGACGTGATCTCCCCACCATTGCTCTTTAGATTGCTCCCTTGCCGTCACTTGACACAAATAAGACAGAGACGCCTGGGATGCGGCACCGGTTACCTCTACATTGAGCGGGGGAACGTGCCGACTTTTGACCCCAAGATGCATTTCAGAAAAGGTCAAGATGACACTCGTCATCTCATCAATCCACTGGTGTGACTCTGTCAATCTTCCCTGGAACCCCCTGGGGGGTGTTAGCAAACAAATTTCACCATCTTGATTCTCCACCACCCTTCCCTTCTTTTACTTTAGAGAGATGGGGTGGGGGGATGTGAGAGGGGCTGACCTTCGTGACCACCTTATCTTGTGGAAAGGTCACAGTGAGGCCTCTTGGAAAGCAGAGGGTGGGGGGATCGATCTGGAGGCTTTCTTTTATTTATCTCAGTAGACATGCTGCTCCTGGTGTTCTTCCAGGCCAATGGTGAGGGGGAGAGATAACGATCTATTAGTGTTGCAGATATCCTCCTCCTTACTTCTCTCTCCCTTCAGCCCCCTCTCTCCCTCTTTCCCTCCCCCTCTCTTTCGCTCTGACAGACACCCTAACTCTATTGCTCTTTGGGCATAGAAACCCCTGGCCATGGGCCAGTGGCATTTGGAGGGAGGAAGCTTGGAGGTCATCACAACAGGATGCTTGACAACCAGGGGTCAACACGATCGAGTCATGTCATTGGTTAATACAGAAATGTTTAGGGGGTGCAAGAGGGAGAACTCAGACCACCCTGATAGAAACTGCAGAGCTGTTAGAACTGTAGGAGAGGGGGGTGAGGGGAGAGCATCACATACACTTTTCTGTCCCGTCCCCTTTGCCTTTTGCAGTGCAGTGTATTAATGGCCTGCTCTTATCACCATTTATCATTTGAACAGCGCAATATATAGGAGGGGGTTGCATCAGTAGAGGGAAAACAATGGTGATATAGAGATGTTACCCAGCAAGATGAGTGTGTTACTGAGGGCTTGGCTGATTTAATTAAAGAGTTTCTTTCCTGCTGTTTTCAGGTCTGTGTTTTGTTTGGAGAGGGCGATGGAAAATGAAATAGATGACTCATTGACATTGCTGCTGACTCACACATAGCTCAAGATGTCTTAAGCCCTAACACTCATGACACTCATGAGATAATCCCATTGTGCTGCACAAACAGTTATACAAATGGTTGCACACACACACACACACACACACACACACACATATCCATGTATTTATAAAAACACACATTCCCACATTCTCTCTCACATAGCACTTCTACACACTGGCCAAATCTTCCTCACTTGCCCCACCCAAACATGCTCCAAATATTTCTCCATTACTTCACCATCATGGTCAATTAGGCCCCACTTTCTCCACCTTTTATCTCCTTAACCAGGGTCCTCATCTGCTGCTTGTGTCACGGGCCCCGCAGATAAATAATTCAGTGGAGGGGGGTGAATTTACAGCTCCCGTCTTACCCAGTCAGGCCGTAAATTCTGAATGAGGGGAAACGGGAGAGTATATTGGGGGAGAGGAGAAAAAAGGGAGAAGGGAAAGGGGGATGAGGGGAGAAAGGCTGTGGGGAAGTGGTCCCCGGAGGGCCATAGACTCACACAGGCAACATCATAAAGTCACCATTAGAATGCTGTATTTATAACAGTGGGTTTGCCCCAGGCTGCTGCTGCTATACTGCCAGAGCAACTCCTACACCCCCAACCTACACCCCATCCTAACTCTCCCTCTCTCCCCCTCTCTCCATGGAACCCACTAATCACACAAGTGCCAAGTGCACACACACACAAATGCACACAAACACACTGAGGCACGCACATGCACAGCCCACATATCCACACGATAATGTCATTTTCCTCACTATTAGTAGAGTCTCTCCATAAAACACATACTGTGTCCTTCTCCTGGCACCGCTGTCCCTATATATGGTGTTCAGCAGGGCGCCAGCATCACAGAATATCAATGGCTTAATGAGGCGAGGGCTCTTTCTGATGTGCCGCAACATTGACTCTTTGGGGGGAACACGGAGAGTGAAACGACTCTGTGAAGAGATAACAACGCCCCCCGATGGACCGCTGGCCAGCACAGAGCATGCTCAGTAGTGCCTGACAGGATGGTTGCTTGTAATGACATACACAACATCTCAACATAAATATCTAAGGCTCCTTCTTCCTAACATTAGGCTCTCCCATTCTCATCACTATAATCTGTAATTTTGCATGCTACTGAGCATTTTTACTTTAAGAATTTTCTTATTTAATATCTATATTATGTGTATTTTATTAGAAAGGAAACACCAGTGTTTTCACTTCTTGGTTCATTTAAGTTTATTGGTTCATCGTATGTCCACTTTGCATTATCCATAAACAATTTGCAGCTTTGTTACTGCAGTTTGAATTGGGTCAATTTAACTGAAAACATATCATCCATAAAATCGTACAAAATCTGGCTAATTGAGCAGTTTTCACTTGATGGTATGTTACATCGGTAACATATTGTAAGATTACATCTGTTACTTCCAATGTGAAGTGTATTGCTGTCACAGAGCCCACTGATTCAATTTCTACTTTTCAGAAACTCAGTGACAGTTGCTGCTCTAAAAGAACAAAGAGGCCATTTCTAAAATAAAATGAGTGCTGCTCATTTCACATTGATGGATTATGGCCTTGAACTGACAAGGATGTCTGTCTATAGCATATTCAAATTGAATGAGATCCTTTGAGCAAGGGAGGTTAATGTGACTTTGAGTTACAGATCCATAGCATGTGAGCCATTAAACAACAATCTGGCTGGGTCTGATGTAGCAGAGGGATGCTAAAGGTGAGCAAAAAATTCAGTAGCACTGGTATTTTCCTGTAAACAGAGCACAGTAAGCACACTGAATCCCCAGTGCCTTTTCATACACCCTGTAGAAAAGCAATAAGAGGAGGTACAGTACCTTTTGTTTATCTGTCCCACTCATGCGTTTATTGTCAAACCTTGTTTAGGAATATAATTTCCCTTTAACTGGCCTTTTGCTTTCCCAGCACTCTTCAGGCACTTTCATGTCAGCGGTCCACGGTGGGGCTGGTGCCTCTGAATAAACTCCTTTTATTTAAAGCTAGCCAGAGGGGTCAGAGAGCCTGATCTGTCATTGGCAGTGTAATAAACAGAGAAAGAGAGTTCCACATAAACACCTCCAACCAATATGAACAGCTCTCTACAGGAAATGAAAATGTGGCCACAGGAAGTTAACCCTTTAGAGCTAAGAAAAGTGGGTGAGGGAGGAGACACCAGGCTATTATCAAGTGGCTAGCTGAATGCCTGCATGTCCTTTGTGTGGGCCCTTGTAGGGGGCATCTCCTGAGGGTGTCTGAACATGCATTAATTGGTTGTCATGGAGAGATATGGCTAAATGCGAAAGGGGTGGCAGTGGTGAATCCCATTTAATGAGAGAATAAAACAGTCTCCCATTGTAGGCAGATAGGGAGAACCATATTGACCCATGGTGGGGCTCGTGAATAACCAGTTGTCTCCCTCAATCGATCGCAGCACAATGAGAGACAACATGGAGGGAAGTGGCCATGATTTGTGAATGACATGGAAGGTCAAAACACATGTAACATATAGCGATCCCTCCTTTGCTGTGTCGCACTAGTTTTCCCTTTGATCTCACACACAGTTGACTGTCTCATTTTTCTTCTTCCTGGCAGCCTCCTCTCTGTGATCCTGCTTTGGCCTTCACCGTCCATCCATGCATGGTCATTAAGCTCAACTCTGTGCGATTCTCAATGAGGCAGCACCAGCTACTGAGCTGACCCTTTAAGGGCAGTGCTCTGACTTGTTCTTCTTTCTCTCTCGTCCTTTTCTGTTCTCACTCATCTTATTCCCCACCATCTGCCTGTCAAAGGGCCAAAGCCTTGGCTGCTTGTTGCGCATGCTAACATCCCATGCTGAAAGATGGGACGGAGAGAGCAGAGAGAGAGACAGACCGAGGCCGAGACCGTTATGGCTGTGGCCGCCAACCACCGACAGACTTTGAGAGTTGAGTGAATAAATGCCCTGTCTACTTGGGACAGGGTGCACTCACTCTCGCAACCCGGCACGCATGCATAAAACCCTAGGGGTGGGGGGCTGGGGAGTGGAAAGATTCTCTGCAGAGAGATTGATAACGCCCCCCGATTCAAACGGCGGACAATCCAAGCGAGCCCAATGTGACTTTTAAAAACCCCAATGAATAGTGCATGGAGATGGGTCAAGGGCGAGACGGGGGAGGGAGGGCTAAGGAGTTTTTCTTATCAATCAGGGAGTCATGGGGGGAATGTGGGAAGACAAGCGCCAGGCTGGGCTCATTGGGGGTGGTGGGAGGGGTGGGGGTAGAATAAAGCTCCTTTGATAGCTGTGAAATGGAGAGGCAGATGCAGAGAAGTGGAAAGAGTATTATGGCTGGTGATAGTAAATACACCAGGGTACTGAGCCTTTTAGGTTTATGTCACTGGTGTCATGTTGAGCTAGCCTGACTGAAGTTAATCTGTGAGTTTTCAGAGGTGAGGAAATAGCACAGCTATCAGAACAGAAGCCGATCGCGTTTGAAGCCATTTATCAAAATATAGTCTAATGTAAATAGTTTGTCTTTACGATATAGTAGGTGATTATGGTCAGTAACCTAACAACACATTACTCTGTTTTGTTGTCAGGTACAGATAATACATATCATAATAATACACAGCAGTTTGCTCAAGCATAGGTGAGGAAAGATAATATTTATAGACTTGAATTCAGTGTGCCTATTTTGCTAGGGGCATGATAAACTAACTAGCTAAAGCAAAAAATTCATGAGCTTGCTTTGATCAATTTGATTGAGAATGATGCTTCCTATTCAAAAGACTGCAGAATAAAATAACAGGTGGGAAGGGCTTTCATAATAGCAAATCGATATAGGGAATCTACAGCACGGTTCAACCTAAACGCCACCCTGCCCTTTGGCCCCTTATCAGCACCCAATCACAGACAATCAAGCTCTTTTAAAGGCTGATTTAACCCTGATGAGCCCTAAGCTGGATGAACCCCACACACAGACAGTGCCAGTCACTCTCGCACACAGTGACACACACACCCACACCCACACTGTCTGCAATATTGCGGCAGAGATTAAAGCCACATGAAAGGGGAAGAGACAAAGGTGACGTCTCCTCTTTTCAAATGGCAAGAGCGTGGCTTGACATGAAGTGAGTGGGTGAGTGCCTGGGCGAACAAAAGGCTGGCGCCATGTGAGAAAAGGGCAGAGGCGGGAGCAGGGCAGCAATGGTGCGGGGGGCAGGCCTTTAATTAAAAGGATTATATTGAGGTGCACAGTACTGCAGAGGAGCTGTCCACTGGGCCCAGATTGACTACAGTAATGAAACCTATCACCGTCAGAGAGAAACAGAGAGAGAGAGGAGGTAGGAGTGGAAGTGGAAGAGGATTGAATGAAGCACCGAGAGGGGGTCCAGGAATTGCAGAGAAATTGGGTTTAGAAAAAGTAAACATTAAGAATGAATGTGTGTAATGAGGGATCATCAAGCAGAATTGGAAGATGACAGCTTTAAAGTAATAAATATACAAGGTCATAAAGAATAATAACAATGAATGAACTATGGCATTAAATTAGAAGTTCTCATAGATTAAAGTCATTACAGTTATGCTTCCGGCCAAGAGAGAGTCTCCCCTCTTTAATGTAAATGAATGCTAAGTTTGGCAAATCCATCCAGTGCCTCTGCTTCTCATTAATTTTTATCTCTCCAGATTTAATGAAGTCATAATAGCAGGGAGCCTGATGAGTTGTCAATTGAAACCTTGAATGATCCCTGTCTTGAAATAAAGAGACCCAGAGAGAATATTATTGATTCTATTGCTCTCTTTAACTCAGTGCTGGGCACCACATCTTCCACTAATTGATACTACATATGTTTGCCCTTCATTTGTCCTATGAAGCCGTAAGTTTTAGGTTGAATTTTGTGGATGATATTTTTAGCTATGTGATTGAGATCGAACTTTTAAGGGGCTCTTTGCAATAATAAAGGACTTAAAGACCTGCGAGGGTTTTTTTTGCCTTAAAGCCTTGTCTTTTTCCAGATTACATCCACTTGATCATCCCTAGCATGTAATTAGAATTAGCCCGCTACATGGACGGTAATCAACATAACAGCGCAACTCAGGAAATGTACTGTCACACATGGCCACTTGCAAACTTTTCACCATGGAGATAAGTCCCCCATGTCTGCCTCTGACTATATTTGTGTTATCGTTCCAATCCGTTGTGTTGTGTGCAACTGCATGGCTTCCCACCGCTGCTGACCAAGATTAACATTATCTCTGACCACACTGCCAGAAAACCAGACTCTGCAGTAAATGAATTAGATAGAGGCAAGACAGAAAAGTCTAACTTCTGGCACCTACTCTGTGTATGTTACATTCCTAGGTTGGCCATTTTCATTATGGCCGTATCTTACACACAACCCACTATCACTGTGACCGAGCGAGCAAACCAAGTTCATTCCTGCTGACAGGAAATTGTCACGCTGTATGCTTGTACTAGAGTCATGAAAATTAAAGTCCAATACTACAGGTAAATTAACTGTCATTCAATTTTGGGGGGTATACAAACATAAATGATACTAATGGCAAACATGTTCTGGAACTGTGAGTTACTGCATTGGTTTTGCATAAATGGGGTGATGATGAACGAAAGAACAAAGTGGTATTTAACTGGACAAACATACAGAATGCAGATTAGAGATTGAGAGTCACTGCACTCATATTAATCTCTATATTAAATGTTCTAAATAATCAAGAATATAATTAGTTTTTTATGAAAATCTGTCCTAATACATATACGTACACAAATCCCAATGCAAATGCTGTAAAACTATCATAAAACAGTTACAGCATCTGTATTGTTGCATGATGTGTGACATTTCCTCCTTTTTTAAAAAAAAAAAAAATTTATAATGATTCTTTTGTTCCCCTCTACAAAAAGGTCAGAGGCCAAGGTCTGAAAAAAAAAACAGCCCAGAGACAGGGGAATCTGTGTCTTTCTCATGGAAAAATAATAACAAAAGTAACCATTCATTTCTGAACGTATGTTATGTCGTGTCAGGCCATAATATGAGGCTGCATGTTGTAACATCTGCTAACAGAAAATACACTTGGTTCAACTGTTTCCAAGCCATTTTGTCCCCTGAGTCATCCTATTATATTCACATTGTGATAAATATTAAGCAGTGGCCAAGCTGTTGCCTAAAATTACATATGGCTGCATCATCAGATCGCTGTCTTTGAAACAAAGGTGATTCTTGAATTTTCTAAGATAAAAGCTTTCCTCCAGAAGGATATTTGAATTATCTTGTCTCGACAGTTTTACTTTGGACTTGATCACTGCTAGTACAGTACACTAATAGAGCTTATGGAGTAACATTAACTCACATCTTATGCATTTAAAAGTTCAAATACAAACAAGAAAGCTTACCACAAACCACATCACATTGCACTCTATATTACTATTACATTACACCTTGTACAGTACAATTACAAATGCATGAAAGACATTTAGATATAAGTTACTACCTGAGCCTTCTTCTGTGTGTACTGACAATATGTTTACATTTGTTTTGGAAGACAGACACCAGCAAACTGTGCACCAAGTGTTGGAGCTGTACCTTACATATACTACATTTCTACATGTCTACATGTTGCACTTGCGTTATTTTGCTCCACCACTGTAAGTGCATTATTTGTAAGGAAGATTTTTATGATATGTTACAGCACTTGATGTATAACAGTGTGCTTACAACATTTCCATCAGTTGATGAACAGGTTAACACACTGGAATAACTGCATTGTGTTACCAGAGATTGAGGGCAGCGCAGTGTAACTTCTTATAGATAGAATAATATAACCTGAAAACTGCTCTAAAGTGTCTTAAAAGTTGCTTATGTGTAGGCTTAGCATTGCAAAAGGGGCACTCCTGAAGTGAGTGTGCCTGAGGAGGTATGAAATGAATTTCATTCCTTTTTCCCCCTCCCTCATTTTCCTGGCGTTTTTTTTAGCTGGTCTCCTCTGCTCAAGCTATGTGTCTCACCATTACGGAGTTAATCCATCCATGGCAATGTTCAATTTCCTCTGGGGAATATGGAGTGCAGTGGCGAGAATTTGCAACCATGTGGTCCATCTGAGTAGCATTAAAGACAGTACCCGCCTCCTTCACATTCAAAGCTTTGTCTTACTGAAGAAAATCATCAAAACAGAGAAGTTTGATTCAGAAATCTGGCAACAATGAGACATATTCATCTGTAATATACAATTTTTCTGGTGTGATGAAGACAAAAAATATGTAAGCAATGTCTGTTATAGGTATTGGAACATTCTGAATGCTTTCAGACTTGCACCGTCATTGAAATAAAGTTCACTCTGTGCTCAGAGATAGTCAAGTGATTATGTTTCCCACCTCTGAGGCAGCATGCTGTGCCCCTGCTGGCCTAAGATTGAATCCCACCAGAGCTTTCTCTGCTGTGTCTGCTCGGCGCTGTCAACTCCTTTTCTTTCCTACCGTCTCAATTAACAAGAAAACGACTAAAAGGTGAAGGGAGAATTGGACAGTTTTCTAAAAAAAGAAAGTTCATTATTTCTGTCATCGCATGAAGAAAATCTTGTTCCTTTTGGTTTCTCCTAATTTACCCATCTGCACATCTGAGTGATGGGGCCAAAATACTTTAATTTGGAGACTGAAGACCTAAACATCTATGATTTGATACTTGTTTTTGACTACGCAGGCATGTGATGCATTGCAGCATAGTGTAGCATAGTGAGTGTCCTATTACCAGTCACAGGTAGACTCCTTGCAACAAACAGTTTAACATGATGTTTGCCGTTTGGAGGATGCTTTCATGCATTAAGCCTCACAACAACTTGAGAAGCTTTTTTTTAAAAAAACACGGATGGCACCTGTGGGCATGAAAACCCCTATCCATGGCAGCGTTAAAGGCATCTGTACTCCAAAGTGTTCCAAGTGTTCTTAAAGTGCAAATCTCCACTAAAAACTCCTTAACAAACTTTCTATGGATTAAAACACTGTGGCGTGTTGTACTTCTGTCATCCCAGTGTCAAAGCAGGTGTTTTGATATCAATGATGAAGACACCGACAATTTTCTACCATATGTGACATATAAATATGCCTTTATATGTGTCTAAAATATCTTTTTTTTCTTTAAAATATGTCAAATGAGGATTCTTAAGCTACTTACTCTGCTACATTACAATACACCATATCTCACAACTGAATTTCTCAATTACACATCATGACTGACTGTAATCTCAGATTTTGCTCGCTATCATAACAGAGCTGCCATAGTTTCCACCACATTGTGCTGCACTTTTCAGCTGCCATCAGAATGTGCATCTCTCCGGCCCTGGGTGTGGCTGCTCAATACAGTATCGACAGACAAATCATTCCACAATCATGCTCAGCACACCATCTTTATTACTGATTATTGACCAGGTCATCACTGCCTGCATGGCACCTCACGCTGACATCAGGTGCCAGTGGGCTAGAGGCAGAGAGGGAACATGGAGCGAGAGAGAGAGAGAGATTGGGGGGGGACCTGTCAATGCAGTGATGAGCTGATATACCGCTGGGTTTTGGATTGCCAAGCCAGTGACCTACAGGTGGCAATTAAATGTCAAGACATTTGGATTCCAATTCTGGTCTGTTGCTGAGTCACACTAAGTCATGCAGTGGAATCAGAGCTGTCAAAGAAGCCATAGTTTCTATCAAGTGCAAGTTGCAGCTTATGTAAGGTCCCAACAAGTCCTTGCTTGTTTTTTATATTACAACCATAAGATAAGTTTTATTTTCGGGGAACTTTCCATGAAATTATACATTTGCAAAGAACCCTGCACTTGTCTTGGTTTTAAGGTCTATTGTGACTCAAATTTACAAAGATTTTAAATTGAAAACACCAAGAATTTAGATATTTGTCTTTGGGGGAAGTATTCCACTCACACACACAAAAAAGGTTGAATATTACCTAGTTATGGCAATATATCTTTGCAAAACATGTTGCAGTCATGCATCATATATTATCTTTAAGCTCATCTGAATATGGTTCTTTAAAGAGTTTGCTGCAGACATCCATCAATCCTTCATGACTTTGTTGTCCCAGAGCTGAATGGAGGGAGGAGGATCAGCCTCAGATGAAAGCAGACAGGCAGGCACGGTGGAGGTGACGAGAAGATGAAGAAAGTTAATAACCTAAAATAATTTTATTCCTTGTTTGTGATGCCAATCTCTTAACTGGTACCCTTGTACACAATAATATTCAATTGTTGAGAAAGATTCAACACGGTGCATTAATTTAGAGGAGCGATAAGGAGTATGTCATAGTCATGCTGTTATCTGAAATTAATCAAGACCCCTCCAGCCAATCAGAATCAAGTTTTCATCAAGGCCATGCATAATACATTTTAATGGATGATATTCTGAAAGCCGGCTTTTTTTGGTTGTGTCTTGTAGCAGGAGGGAGGAGAAAATATTAATGACACCCAGATGCATTCCAATGGGAAAATGATTGTAAATATGAAACAAGGACATTGTAGCTCTGTTTCATTTTTATTTTTTATTTTAAAAGTAATGTCAGTTTTATCAGTATCATAGCAAGGACAGCAAGAGCCATGCCAACCAAACACAGCTTTGGCCACTACTGGCACCAAATGTGGTGGAAATCATACATCAAATGATTGTAATTATATGAATATCCACTCATATATGATGCAGACCAGAGGGATGCTACAAAATATATTATTGTTATTTATTTAACGCTCAATTTCACAAAGCTATTGTGGTACTTGCAGATTTTCTGCTAAAAGCTCTATAATGGGGGTAAAAAGGTCAATGGTCAATTTATCACAATGACCGACATGTTATTGAAGTATTTATCTAACGGTCCAATTTGTTTTGGTGTGCTAAATAATGCTAAACAACGGTAACAATATTAAATAAAATATGCAATGCTGGAGGGGCCAGGAATCATGACAGATAATGTAAAAATGCACAGAATGGAACATATTGAGCAGATCCGCAGCCTTAAATGTCCCGACCACAAATCAACACACTTGTCACCAACAGTTACTGGAAATGCTGCCACTATAGGGGAGGAAGCAATAAATAAACAGATAAATAAATAAAAATACAAATGCAGTGTAATAATTCTGGTTTACTACAGTGTAGCATGCATGGGGTTATTAACAGTTACCAATAAACAGGCTCACACAGAGAGATTCACATAGGTGCACTTTAAATACTGATGTTATGGATTCCTTAATTTTCATCGCATACAGTATCATAGTTGCTGGTATTTGCTGAGTGTCAGTGAGAATGTGTGTGTCATCCTGACATCTACAGCATCTCCAAGGTTAGTTTCAGAACTAGGGCTGATATGATTATCAGATTTTCACTGCATGATCATCATGGCCAAAAGAACTCATGATAATGATATAGTAAATGTGAAAAAAGTAAAAAATTTAGAAAAATATTGCAGTATCAGTCAAATTCATCTGTACAGTGATCGTTGTCAAATCTTTACATATGTCCTGGTAAGATCAAAGCTGAGATGAACTTAGACTTGTGTCTTATTATACTGCACAATCATGTACAATATAGTTGCATTAGAAGTATTTATAGTTGTTATATTCCATGTTTTATTTGCAAAAAACAGAAACGGACATAAGTTGGGGGGTATCACAGATGTGGCTAAGGGCTCAATGGAGCTAGACCAATTATCAGCTTTAATAGCCAATGTAGCATTGTGTTCAGGGTTAATCCCTCATCTACCTATTCTCCCTGGTATTTCTGGAATTTAATTAGATTTGAAAATTCTTTAATCAGTATGCCATTAAGATAAATCTTCTCACAGAATATTATATAAGTTAACTCATTTTTATCAAAACCTAGGCACAAGCTCGGGGTTTGCTAAGAGAGATATCTGCCACCACCACACCACCATTTTCCCCCCGTAAGAGGGGAAAAAAAAAAAAGCTATTAAAAAAGACCCATGAAAAGTGCATTCTACCCAAGAGTGCTGAAAATGGGTAGGAAAAGAGTTTGATGGGACCAAATAATGAGGAGAAATATGCATGCTGGCAACTCCGACTAATTAGTGTGGAACACCAGGATTATGAGTGATATAAAATGCATTAAGTGCCAACAGAGTAATTTGTGATGTAAGACAGTTTGCAACTTTAAGGCCTGCCTGTTGGGACCTGGTGGGGAATAAATGGAATTCATGTTTGCATACATTACTGTTGTTAAGTTTAAACAGCAGAGTGCTGAGCTGATTACACATTGGCAGCTACAAGAGAGCAGCCATTAGCATTGTTCTGCAGCTGTCAGAAACTGCAAGCCAAAAGCCTACAGTCAGGCAGATACTTGTGCATTGGGCCCTTGGAGAGCCATAGCCAACAACATTACCGTCAACAGCAGGTCATTGAATGTGCCACACAAGGCTTCAAGTTCTTGGCCTTGAAAGACGGTCTCGATCAATACAGTGTCACCTGGTCTTTAAGGGCGGGGACTAAGTGAGAGAGAGAGCCTGAACTTCAGGACTGACAAAAGCCCTCTTCTCTCTTGAACTCTGTCCAGTCTCTTTGCTGCTGGATGTGGTCATTTGTCGCTGCATATATCATCTCCATGAATATTCAGGGACAAATGGATTCTCAGTCTGTATTAGCCGTATAACGCTGCAGACCAAGTCCACAATGGCTTTGACCTTGTGCCATGTTGCCTCGCTCTCCTGGACTGATGAGGTGGCCTGTGTCTTTGTTTACTATGCTCAACCTGAGGATTTACGGCAGGGCCAAAGAGTAATTGTGCATATAATGTCAAGGACTCTTGCCAGTGCCCATGCATCATGCCCAGATATGCTATATAAGGTTGTATTACATATGAATGCTCCCATGAAATATACATGATTATATGCATATACAAAGCTCATGGCTGTCTCGGGTGGGATTAGATCCTAATATCGTAATTCTAATATCCTAACATAATGCTAAACCTAGCCTTCTTTAGTTTTTAATGAGCCCTTTCTGGTCAACAACATGATAGTTGATGGTTCATGGAAAAAAAAAAAAATGTCAGTTACTGCACCAGGAAAATGTGCTGTAAACATACATCATAGTAAAAATAGTAATTATTATTCTATTTATTCTTATTATTCTATTATTCTAAGAAATGTGTTGTCCCAATCCTTATATTTCACCGCCATTCTTACATTTCAGAACATTGGTATTTCACCTTTTTGGCGAGAAAAAAAAACAAAAAACAAACAAAAAAAAACATTATAGAGTAATTCTGTCATCACAGGCTCAGTCAGCATTTTCAGGGGTGACTAATTGTATTGATAAGTTGATAAACAGGCATTTTTTTCCTCAAGTTTGGAAGAGGAGGTAAAATGCCGGTCTTGTAGTTATTGTTATTTGAGGACAAAAGTCACCAGTGTCCAATGAATTGTTAAACACCACAGAGTAGCAATTCTTTGAACTTACAGCTTTAAAGGAGCACTAAGCGATTCCCTGCAGTTTCTTCTTTGTGTTCTAGCTTTATCACAATGAAAGTCTGACAACCATGTCTCCTAAAAATCACCTTCCCCTAAATCCTAACTGCATTCTTAATTTTGTGTAGGGATAAACGTATTTTGTAATTCGGGCAGCATTTTAGTCTTTTTTGTTACTATGGCCACCAAAACTATTTGGTTAAGGTTAGACAAAGGTTAGGTTTGAGCATGAAACCTATGCGGTTACGATAACATAATGTTTGCAAAAAGGAACACTCCTATTACTTTATTACTAACTTGGGTCACTTAGGTTAGAGTGGGCTGTTTGACCCATTAGGGGTGTACAGAAGCAATACTATTTTACTGTATTTGTATTTGTTTTGGGACAAAATAATTTGGATTTGGATTCAGGAAAAGTTGGTGTGGCTCAAACTGGAAGTGTTTTTTTAAAGATGGTTTTACACTTTTTGCGTACTGTGACTGTTTTTTCCTGTTCTTTTGCTATACCTGCATCCACTATGCAATACATTATATGTTAACTCGGTTTTCACTGCTTCAAAGTTAAAGGTTAGATGTCGAAGACAGCCAAAGCAGTGTCAACTCTGACAAGTAAACCCAGATATTTAAGATAGATTATCTAAAGCTGACTTTTAGAAAAATGTTGGGCAGGGTAATTCATTCATCAGAAAGCCATTATTTGTTACTTGCAGAGTATGGATTCGGATTCAGGTACATCCCTAGGACCCATTCACCTCCCCACCTGCCTCCTAGCAAAACCGTGAAACTAAAGGATTAAATGTTCATATGATAAGTTACAAATGAAGGTAATCCACAACAAAAATATGTTCCCCTTGACACGTAACAGAGAATTCACATTAGTTGTGTGAGACAGTAGTTTTTAGGAGACATGGCTTGAGTTTCTATACTAGTTCTGCAGGGCCAATCACACTCATTTGATTGTAAAAACCCTCATCACTCATGCTCAACAGATGTTGGAGTCAGAGGTAAGTTACTTGTAAGTGACAGAAACCTTTATGCTTCACAGCTCTGTAACAGCAAACATGCTTTTGTCTTTGCAAATACTGAAAATGATGTTATTGCAACTTAGCTCGTCTTCTTCTAGAGTCCTAGCCTTTTATGCCTGCATGGTGGTGACTGTCCATGGAAAGGCACCATTGCTATGTGTATTAAAATAGCTTATTCTAAACCTATGAAACACTTTCAATAGTCACCTCTTGCAGTTTCTTATTTAAGTATTTTATTTAAAACATTTATCAGGGAAAAAAATAGTTTTCATAATCTAAAATTCTCTCAGGGATCCTTTGGTCACTGTACTGAGCTGTACATAGCGGGGCATGCAAACAGATTTTGCTATTGCTGCACTGATCCATAAATTCATTATTTGTTGCCATGCCAGCAAGGTTAAAGTTCTACTTTCTCCCCTCTCTCTCTTTTCCGGAAATGCAAGCTGCACACAGAATGCAAAGGGTTAATTTGTTAAGGAGGAGACAATGTGTGTGTGTGAAAGGGAGAGTGGTGGTGGGGAGAGGGTCCCCTATTATCAGGGGATGAGAGTGCTAATAAAACACAGGAGCTGCTGGGGTCCAGAGGTCAGATGCACATGTAATGAATGGAGAAATTTAACTCATCCAATTATAGGGAGCCAAGGCGAAAATCCATACTGTTACTCTGGGCAGAGAGCCCAAATGCAAAACTAATAATGTCAAGCAAAGCCCCAGTCTTGTGTAATGTGAGTGCATGTATAGTGTATGAGTGTGTGTGTAGGTGTGACTGAGTGAGTGCGTGTGCACGTGAGTGTGTTTGTGCATGCAGTACAAAAGATTTGCAATGAAGTGAAAGTGAGAAGGATGTGCGTGGGAGCTTTACTTTGAAAGCGTTTTGTCGTGTGCATGTGTCTAAGTCTGTGCCTATGTGTACGTGGATGAGCACATACACACACAGACACGTGCATTTGCGAGTGCAATTTCTCCAGCAGCTCCTTATAAAGGCTTCTCTGAGATTCATTTGGAGACACTGGAATTTTCTGCAGTATCCTGCATATTAAAGTGAGAGGTCGATAAGACAGGACTGTAATAACAGGTGATGGGCTCTCCTGTGCCTATTTGTCAGCTTTTTGTGGATTGTGGCTTGTGAAATGTCACCATAATGAACATGAAATGCAGTTCACAGCCACTACGAATTATTTGTGAACGGAAGTAGGTTCAAGGTATTTACTGGGGAAGGATATGATAATTCAGGTCATGGTTATTGATCCTTTCTGCCTTTAGGCACATACAGTTGACATTAATAATGCATTTAATTGTTGGATAAAAAATATGCTTATGTTATTCATGCCAAATATGTTTGCAGTTGCAATTACATCTTCAGCTGTATTGTGATGTGAGTAACTTTGGAATATGGACATAGAAAATGCATACTGACCTCTGACTTAATGCCCTTTTTAGAATATCACATTACCACCTAAACAAAGTCAACTCAAAAATGTCCTGCTCATTAGTGAGAAGATGTTGCTTGACTGCCATTTAGATCAAATTTTACTCGTAGCAAAATGTGAAAGGAGAAGAGAGATGAATCAAAATCACATTCTTTTCCTTTTTTTTTTTGTTAAATTGCGAGCCATACCCCCTCAGAGGCGAAGTCATTAGGCCTTATACATAACCATTGCTGCCGCATTAAAATCACATTACACAACAACGATAATCATTGCATTCAATTACACATGGTAATAAATACCCGACGCCATCTCCAGTAAATCCATTAGCGAAGGAGAGAGACACACAAATGCACACACACACACACACACACACACACACATATATAAACATGTGCGCAACACACAAACATAAATACAGACGGGGCAGAAGACTGAAGCCATTAGGAGGTTTTAGTCTTTGGACCCCACATTTCACAGATTTCCGATGCCTTACCCCTGACACTACATGTCATTTATATTTCTTGAGGGGCAGCGCCATCCTAAGACACACAGCATAAGGAGATGTTTCCAGTCACATTAGGAATTGATGGACATGCATTTAAATACTTCTTCTCCATGAGATATCCTACAAAGGAGAGTATCAGAAGTGAAACAGAGAGAGAAAAAGACCTCATTTGACAAAGGTCAACAGCTGAATTTGAAGTCACATTATGTGGAATACCTGCTTATGGACTGATCTACCCGGAATACATCAGACAGGTATCATTTACTATGGCTCCACAACAGACTTCTGGTACATTACACCTGTAAGAATTTTGCAGCTTGCAATGCTGTATCTCATTGTTGAGACAGAATGAGCTCAGTGAGCCTTTGTGATTTCTAAATAGAAAAACTACATTACAAGATTTTCCAATATTTTGGGCTTATATTTCTATGTGTCCATTACAGTCAATAGCAAAGGGCCATGGGCAGTAGTTCTGTGATGGTCTGCTTAATAAGAGACCTCTGCCATGCAATATGATACCAGAAGAAAACAGTGCTGTGCTATACATGATAGTAGACTCTGTAAACAACTGGTCTCCATATCTTTTTTCAACCACATTCTAGTCTCTATTTCGTTAATAGGTCTGTGTCAGCGTGGTGTGGGGAGCAGGCTAACATGCACTGCAGGTTGCCTGTGCACACTGTGGCGTTATTAGCAAAGGGAAACTGACACTCTCCGAGGAGGCAAGCCTAACGAGAGATGCCTTTACACACATTATAAAGCAAACACGAACACATGCACAGACACACATGCATTCCCACACACACTGATACCACTAACTGCACCACACAAGATGTGTGGTTTTAAATGTACACGCAGACACACACACACACACACACACAAGGACAGACCCATATATATGCACACACACACCCACACCACTCACTGCATTTCATTTTCATATCTCCACGCCCTGAACCATTCAATATTCTCCTTCCACCCCCTTGCCGCCTTAACTAAGCTTGTTCTATATTGCTCCACCTCTCCCCCTCTCTCTCTCTTGGTTTTATCCTGTCTCTCTTACCCCTTTGCTTGATGGCAGCCTCACTTGTAATTAACTGTTATGTGGGGGATTGATTGCGGACAGCTTAGCATTGACCAGCTTCATTATGGAGTCCCTTCAAAGTGGGATTCTGGGCCTGCCAATACTCCTGAGTTTATTTCAGTGAGGAGATCAATAGATAGCGCATTAAAAGCTTTATTTGGGCTTTGTCCGCCCCTCGTCTACCTTTGCCCCGGTTGCTCTGTGGTGCTCTGTGGATCCTTCCTGGTACTGTCATGATGGCTACTTCTCTGATGACCTTTCAGGGGTGGAAAGGCATAGCCTGGCCAGTGGCAGCTTATGCTGCATTATGCGCTGTGTGTTGAATGTCAGGTGGTGGAGGTTTTCCTAGTTTACCTGTGTAGTGGCCTGGAATAGTTTCATTTTTGGAAATTCTGGAGATTACTTAGATTTTATCTGCAATCCAGACAAACCATAAACAGTCAAATGAGAAAAGCTCAGTTAAGTGCACATACACGGCATGATTACAAATATTTCCAAACAATCCCTTTACCAGTTATCCAGATGTTGCAATATCTGACAGCTAGTCACTGCGGTGCAGACACCCTGCAATGTTTCCACTCTGCCAGTGGAGTACAACAGCACCAGCTAGGCAGTCTATTTCAAAGCTTACTCCACAAACAGCATGCTACAATGCTCCTCTGTGAAAGCATATAGGCATCAAGGTATCCAGGGACTTTCCCTCTGCAATACACACACTCACACTCTACCACACACACACAAAGACACACACACGGGGCAGCCCTCTGATGAGATATCATTTTGTCATTTAGCATGCTGCGTTACAAGATGTATCTCCCCCGCCAAAGCATCAGCAGCAGCCCCAGCTCTGTCCTTGTCTGGTGTTTCCCTCAAGGCTACACACACCGCCGAGGAGCCACACACCCTGGGAGATGGAAAGAGCATGGCTGCCACATTATAAATGACTCAGAGAATCTCTCTTTCTCTCCCACTCTCTTTCTTGTGCTTATGTGTCTCTCTCTTACACACATGCATGTGCACACACAAACACACATGCACATGAACACACACACACACACACTCACACACACACACATCTCTCTCATTACTCTCTGGAAAGTTATTGTTTAACCAGTGAAATACCAGATTATCCTTTCCTCTCGCTTTATACTGTACAAATAATCCTCACATGGCAGTATGGCTTTTGCCTCGATGACTTTTTATTCTATCATAATGAGCTCTTCTTTCGGCCACTGTTAAGTAATATTCTTTAGAAAGTGAAATATTGTGGTGTCTTAGTCCTGCTGTACCTTTTTGACTCCACAGTCAGTCCCTCTGTGCAGCTACAGAACTAATGGCCTGCAGACTCAGCATATGGGCAGGAGAGAGATGAACAAAAAACCCACAAACGTACCCCACTGATACCCTGGACAGTGGTGGCGACACTTAAATAATAAGCGGTGCTTAGCGCTTAAAAGATATTTTTCTTCTTGCAGTGGGGACTGGGGTCAACTCATTAGTGGTGCGGAAAACAAAGAAAGCACAGGCACATGTGTGCGCGCACACACACACACATACATACACACATATACATGCACACAGGCGTATGAATCTCATAAAAAGGAGAACATTATTGCCATGCCTATAATCTCTGATTACATGTTTAATAAAAACAATATCACATTACAGCAGTGCCTTCCTCATGACAATTTAATGCTGTTATTTTTGTGGTTCATTTACACAAGTCTGCTTCAAAAGCGAATATGATTAATTTGAAAAAAGAGACAAATGTGGATTGCTATGTAACCATGCTAACTACAATACTTAGATCCTGCAGTGCAGAATCCTGTCTCTGTCAATTGCTTTTACTGCATTACATAAAGGCCAATGTATTACCTGAATACTCCTCTACTAAGCTTAGAAGTTTATATCAAAAGGAAGCTATCCTTGGGAAGACTATATTAATAAAAAAGTGCAAATGAGAAAAGATCAAATAGATATAGCAACAATGCGTAGCAGTCTGCCGAAGGGCAGCTAGGAGGGCTTGGTAGTTAATGGCTCCTTCATGCTTGACACGTTTAAAAACAAAACAACTAATGTTCCCCAGATCAGGCCAGCAGGACAACATAAGCAGGGAGAGATTTAACAGTCAGATAGGAAAAGAGATTAATTACTATATGCCCTCATCACGTGCTGTGATGAGACACAAAACCAGATCAAAACAATGTTTGTCAGACGATGAAAGGGTATTGGTGGGGCCCTTCTACCTCAGAGGAGCAGTGGAAAGAAATGCTTAAATAACAGCAGATTTATGAAAATAATACCACTGTGGGTTTATTGTGCTATCTAATTTGGAGTTGGATAAGCAGAAAAACCTGTAGATAGGATTTGATGGGGAGAACCATCTGGCCTACAATAATCAGCAGGCCTTTACTACACAGTTGACTGAAGTGGTGTTAAAAAAAAAAAAAGAAGGAGAAGAAGAAGAGGAAAAGCAAGAAAAAACCTGAATGGAGCTCAGAACAGGAAAGTGATAGTTGCCAAAAGATATGTGCGTTGAAGATAATCAATCATTTAAGTTTGTGTAACTGATTCAGTGCGATACATACTGAATAGGCTGAAATAATTCAGCACAAATTGCCAGTTTCCTGGATTGGAGAAATGTCAATATTCATAAGCAGTCTGTTCTTGCTCCCTACAAGTTCTCCAGATGGGAGGAGGGCTGTCAAAACACCATCATGTCAAGATGAAACAGAGGAAGGATATCTATTCAATTCTGACGTTTCATTAATGAATCATTTTCCCATGCATAAATATTAATAGATAAAATTAATTAGTTAAATCATTGATGTGGATTAAAATCAACAGGGAACTTCTACATTTCAGCTCTGTGCATTCTGATTTTTTCAAATGATATTCCATATTAATTAATTTAACCATTTCTCCATGTTTATATGGGTCCAATTCCTAATTATCTCCACTTTCATATTATCCAGTCTCTCAATAAAATATAGATTTTTTTCTTGTAATTACATTATTTTTTCATGCTTCTGTGCTAAACAAATTGTTTTTTTTTTAAGTCATCATACAGTTCGAAAAATAATATACATGTCAGTGTGACGGCAAATAAATGTGTTTATTTTAATTTGAAAAGGAGAATGATTGTTTTAATAACCAGCATCATTCTAGTTCTCTAGTTCATGTAATTGATTGCTTCATTATCAAGTCCAATAACATGGCTATAACATGGTCCACTGCATTACCTTTCAGCTTCCATGAACATTTTCAAAAGACGACTGAACCACAAATTTGCAAAATATTCACATTTCTCCTTTTGCTCTTGAAAACTTGGCTTTCAGTGTCATTGAACTGTTTCACACTGACTTTGGTTTTCGAAGTGTCATATTATTTTGCATACATGAGCTAAGACATGTAGCAAATGAGCCGTCCTCTCCCCCAAAAATTGCTAATAGGGGAATCATTAAAGACTACTCTGTTGACCTTTCAAAATGCTGGCTCCCAACTCCTTACTCTAAATCCCCTGCTTATTGACTTGGCAGCTTCCTTAAACACTCTTCTTAAAGGGGAAGTGCATAGATTTTTTTTCTGATCCCTCACACCTCCCCCCGGCTACCAGCCACCTCTGACCCTGCCAGGGGCACCATGGGAAATGACTGCAGCATTAATGATGTCCAGAAATGAGACATGTACCACTAGCCCACTCCACACACCTAAACACAAGCATGCACAAAGAAATTCACATACATAGATTTACTGTTTTCACATGTGCAAGCATGCAGGTAAAAACAAAAAGCTTCCCCAGTGTTCCAAAAAAATGGCTTTTGAGCCAGAGCTCTTATGCACTAAGTAACTTGCTTTCACTGTTCGTTCTCCTCCCACTTCCTCCTTGTCCTGCTCTTCTGATAAAGACTGCTGAGGCTTAGCTGTAGCCAGAGGGCTGTGATGACACTGAGAGAGACCCCTCTATATCTGACATTTAAAAAATGAACATAGAGAGCAGAGAAATCTGCATTATTGACAGAATCATGGAGACATGTTTCAGCACCGCCACAGAGACCTGGATCCATGAAATCAGAGAGATAGTGTGTTCTGACCCCCACAATGAATTTATGATGATCTGATAAGTGCAATAAAATGAGCACCATTAAAAATGCGTTTTTTGCAGACTATCCGTTGACTATTCAAGGTTCAACAGAAAGTTGACACACATACACGGAAACACAGACACACACACACACACACACACACACACACACACGCCTGCATTCACATTATTTCTAACAACATTTTTCACTATAGGATTTTACAACATCCAAGTGATGCAACACAAGCATACACTTTATTGCACTTGGGTCAGCAACACAAAACTGTGACCTTACATTCAAATACTGCAAGGAAACTTATAGTAACTGCCTAACAAGAGAACAACAGAAATGCTCAACAGACTTCAGTGTCATATCTCAATTTGTATACAGCCGGGTACTTGGATGTCAAAGACATTTAGGCTTGGGTAAACACAAGATAATGATATTTCACTCACATGTTCTGACACACATCCACCTAACAGGAGACAAGGATTCTCTCTTACTCTCGTGCTCTTTTCCACCTGCCCATTTATCATGTCTCCCTGCACCGTGGGTCGACCATTTCACTAATGATGCCTATTAATTGAAAACATTAGCGCATCTCAAAGATTAACATTCCCCCAGCCACGCTAGGGAAGGAGGAGGAGTGTGAGGGTGGAGGCTGGCCGTATAGATATCAAAGTCCAAACAAAAGACACTGACATACAGTTTGGCTCCCAGTGTTTAACAGGGAAATGCAGGTTAAATAGAGTGGGTAACAGGGTTCTTAGAGCTATGATCAAAGCCATCAGATGTCTTGAGTGGTAATGTAAACGTACCACTCCAAAGCTGAAGACAAGTAGCACTAGCGGCTCAAAACAACAGCGATTCTGTAAGTTTCTAAATGGTTCTTTGTGAGCTGCATCATTTAACAAACATTAGGTGATGTCTCTGTTATACATTTGGCTGGAGTTTCAGTTTGGGGTATAATGCTGTAACAGTTCTTAAATGTGTGTGTGTGTGTGTGTGTGTGTGTGTGTGTGTGTGTGTGTGTGTGTGTGTGTGTGTGTACACGCGTGCAAGCTCACATGTGCATGTGTGCGCATGCTGTGTTGTGTTGTAAGTTCTAGGGCTATAATGTCTTGGGATTTGCCATGTTTCTCTAGCATATGAATTTCTTGTCCTCTATGGAGTTGACAGTTTAAATCTCCAAAACATTCTCCAAGACATTAGCTGAAATTATATGCAGACACATGCCCGTTCTAAATGTAGACACAGAGTGAGAGAGAGAGAGAGAGAGAGAGAGAGTGAGAGAGAGAGAGAGAGAGAGAAGGTTTCCAAGCTGGCCTGGCAGGCAGTGTGGCACATGCCTGGCAGACATAGGGGTGATAGTGGGGGACGGTTCCAGCCTCCTAGCCTCCCTATCAGCCAGGTGTCCGTGGATGAGATATGGACAGGGGAGTGGTGGGGGATTTGGCGGGCTGTCAGAGCCCAAGGAGGATACGGGGTAGGGGTGATGATGAAGACGGCACTGACAGAAAGATAAGCCTGAGTGCAGGCTGCTGCTGGTTCCAGCAACACCTGTATGGAGAGCAATAACAAATTTGTAAGTGCAGAGAGATGAAAATGCATGTGATTGTTTGTTTGAATGTTCTCATAGAAGCACGTGCAGATACCATATAATTGTTGGGGCAATGCTGACATTTGAATAAGCACAGACAATGGTGGCTCATTCAAATTTGATATTCATACTTCACTTTGGTATACATTAGATGGATGAAATATTTACACTTGGAGAAGAACGTTTTCCTTCGTGCTCCTGTGTTCCAGTGTGCTGCATTGTTTACGAATCTTTCTCTGCCCAGCTTGCCAGTTGCACCGAGCAACCCAATTACTGGATAAAATCCTGGCTTAGTCTTCCCAGAGTTCTGCACTGCATCCTGCATCCATCTCAGGCCCTAGAGAGCCTCCTGCCGGCTCTCCACCAATGTCATTTACACCTCCTGCTCACCGCACCACTCTGGCTTAGGTTGCCTTCCCACTGCTATATAACGCCAGCTACAGCCCCCCTGCTGACCAGGAACCCTGCACACAAGCAAAACTGGGTTCTTAGAAAATGGAGACAGGGAATATGACGCAGCAAGACATCTCATTACAGCGGTGAAGCTTTTCCGCTGTTGTTTGCCCAGGCTCAGATCATCAGACGCGGGGAGAGATTGCTTGAGCTTGGCTCCATCCTTTTTGCTAAACAGGAGGAGGGAAAGAAATGAAGGGAAAGGGAGAAAGAAAACCGAGAGAAGGGAGGGGAGCAGGGATGAGTGAGTGCAGACAGCAGAGTCGAGAGAGATCTGGAGTAGAGGCAGTGGAGCTCTACGGAAAATGAAGTTGCACCTGGAGCAAGGAAAGGGAGAAGCAACGTGAAGTTGGGTTAGGTGTGTGGCAGGTGGGAGGTGACAAAGCCATTGAAGCTGAGCAGAGGTTGAGTGGGGTTGAAGCCACACGGTAAGCCCTTCCTTCCCCTGAGACAGGCAATGTTAGAGGGCCAGGATGGGACTGGGTTACAGGGAAGGACCTGGGGCCATTTCATTACAGAAAGTGTCTGTCCAGAAGATGGGAAAAGGATTATCCTCCAAACAGGATTTATTGGAGGGGATAATTCATTGGCTGAACCCACAGTGGGGAAGTGCCATATAGGTTGAGGTTACAATATCGCTTCATTCACAGCTCCCTGCTGCCTGATTCTCAGGAATGTATGTCTTTGACAGTGTGTTTGTTTGTGTGTGAAACAAGTAAGAACATGTATGTTTCTAGAGGTGTATGCATTAGTGCACACATGTGTATGTTTGTGTGTGGGTGTGTGTTTGTGTCCATGTGTGTGCATTCGTCAAGTGTCTGTGTCTGATGCAGTGCACTACTCAGGGTAATGCTTTTTTGGAAGTCACAGTAAAGTTCACTTGCCATAGGCACTGTGACAATATTACTTCTTCCCCTTGCTGCCTGCATCATGAGGCACCATGAGACTGTTTTGCTGATTTAACAGATAGTAGAAATAATGAAAGCAAAATACTTGTCACAATCATTTAGGCGACAAGGCATACATCCCCAATGCAAGGAAACTAAATGCATTTTTCCACATTCATGGGGAATATGTAAATTGTGCAAACTGTATTCCCACATTTGCTCTTTTGGAAAACAGCTGAGGTATGAAAACGTAGAAAACAAAATATGAATTTGGACTCATTTGCTGCGTTTGGGCCTGGAAGGCACTTGACAAAACAATGATGGAGACACGTAGCAACACCAGGGAGATTTGTGTTTAACAAACTGATGTCTCCTGGCCTGTCATGTAATATTAATGCTGGAGGAAGATTGCCACGTTCTGGTCCATTCTAATGTGGTAATAATGCAACTGCCTCCACAGAGCAGAGCTTTCATTTGCTAGCTAACTGAGGAGGAGGGGGCGCCAGTCCCAAACATTCTGGCACCCAGCAAAGACATCTTTATAATCCTCCAATTTACAGCATGGCCACTTCCACTGTCCTTGGTAATAGCACTCACTTTGTCCACTGGCTAACTGATTTGACTGCAAACGCTTTGGCTGAGGATCCCACTCCAATCACGCTGCTGTGTGGATCACAAATCCAGACATTTGCATCTTCTTCTGCCCTTTCATATTTTTCTGAAGACTGCAAAAATGAGTCTGAAATCATTCCCTTAAAAGGCCGTTGATTGGGGTGCCGGGGTCTGTAATTTGCAATTAACGAACGGGCTTGGGAATTTGATTTGGGTCAAGGTCCTCATTTGCATACTCTTTCCTGACTAGTAGAGAGACTCGATGACGGTGTCTCGGTGTCTGATTTATGTTCAACGGTCCTGGTGGGGAGAAAACGCAGAGCTGTGCTGCCCTGCCTTGCTTCTTGTGACTCGTCACGCTCTTGCAGCTAATGAATTCTGAACGCGAGCTGTGATTTCTATTGGTTCATCTCAATTGCTTGCTAATGGCAGGGTCGTTAGGGCAAGGAAATAGCGAAGTCCACCTCCAGTCTCCAGGGGTGGTTACAGCAGGCAGGCAGTGCTTTGCGCAGTGACCTGTTGAGACAGCTACGTTTTTCCTCTGGAGGAATGCCTGCCCAGCACCGCAGAATGGCTTTATGCTGTGCCACCCGGCATTGTGGTATTATGGCCGTGACTTGACATTGATGAGTTGCACTGGTGGCTATTTTTTTTTTAAACACAATACACAATGCAAATGTAACCCACAGCATATATTTTTACCATTTCAAATCAATAAACAAAATAAGTAAGTAAATAAATAGCCTAAATAAATACATTTTTAAAACAGCCAGCAATTCTACATAAAGAAAAGAAACAAAAGTATGTGCAAAAGTATGTGTATGAGTATGAGTATGAGTATGTGGCCCACCACAATACAGGACAGTCGTTCAGTAGTCCCAGGCAGGTAGAAGAGTCAGTCGAGGTTTTGGTCGAACTGGGTGGCTCGTCATCAGATCTGAATCCTTCTTCACTGGATGATTCTTGATTCACGTCTGCCACTTATTGCTAAAACGCAGCAAAAAGGTACAGACACAGTTTAAGTTTCTATTAAAGGGCACTTGTGTTAATTATAGAGAGAAAACAATGTGTTTTTATGTTTAGAAAGATTGACACAACCCCCCCTTTCATGCTACATAGTAGTATGGTCCACTGCAGTTCCTGTTTTGATTCCGACTCTCCTGTGTGTGTGTGTGCGTGTGTGCGTGTGTATGTGTGTATGTGTGTGTGCCAGCGTGCATGCGTGCATGCGTGGAACAAACTCCATTTGATCAGTTTGTGGTGGCTGGCCCACCTCTAGTAAGTCGTCACTCTGCAAAGACAAAACTTAAAAAGAAAAAGAGGTGACAGACATGTTTCCTTACGCCTCCCCCTCTGTAGAATAAAACACTTTTACTGCATTTTGTCCACTTCATTATCTCATGGTTTTGGGTGAAACATGGTTTGCCTATATTTTGTTTTGAGAGACACTGAATAAATAAATATTTTGAAGAATATTTTGATCTAGTTGAGTAATTCAGTTCAGTATTTCATGTGCTTTTAGAAATCATTTTAAGTTTTATGTTCTCATAAAGTGACTAATTAAACAAATTTATTGAATACATAAATGGAAAAGGCAAATTTATTTCATACTTACTGTAATTATAAAACAACACCCATAAATGGTGTACCATTGCCACCAAGTGCCAGATAGATAGATAGATAGACAGACACATCCAGGATAACTACTATTTGTATTTGTAATAGTTGGTTTATCCCTTATTTATATGACTGGATTACACAAATATTGTAGTTGAGCAATCCCTCGCTTTTCAACATTACTCTAATTTTACATAACATAAAATTATTAGCATTTTGTAAAAGCTAAATCAGTTATAGCTCTGTGTCATAGATGTGAAAACAAGTTTTACCTGGGGTCAGCACTGGCTCTTCAAGACCACTTAAATTGTCAGTAAAACTCATGAGCAGACCTTTTGAGCTCCGTGCTTTGATGGCAATGTCTCTGACTGATTCCTGTGCACACAAATTTTCCCATGCCCATAAGCAAACTGTCAGGTGTAATTCTTTTTCGTGACAGACCTATGAAGTCTTGAGTCAAGATGCTTGAAGTAGAGCAGCTCAGACATAGATCTGCTCCCACACCAATAATCTTTGGGCCTTTATTTGAAGTGCACTCAGGCCTTGTTGATGGAGTAAATTCATCACAACGGGGGGTAAGACAGTAGGTTGCTGCCCTTGGGAGCCGCTGGCTTTCATAGTGTTGACTCCACTTTGCATTTATCTCCTGCATTCTCCACTTTCTTCTCAGAGATCAAGGTATTTATCTTAAGACTAAGGAAGAAAGCTTGCCTTTGTAGAGCAGAGTGGTGGCCTCCAAGAATTAGTGTCGACAGAGTGCTGGCCAGTGTTGGTAACGTGCTCTAACGTGTCACCGCACAAAATAATGCATTACTATAATCACATTACCACTGCTCCAATTTCGTAATCACATTTCAGTTACAGATCTAAAAGATAGGATGTCAATTGCATTACATGCTTTAGGCTTTTAGCCACTTTACTGGTGTAGAAGGTATAGAAAGATCACCCTCACCTTACCCTGCTTTCAAGTCATGTCAGAAACATTAAATTAAAAGTAAAATACAAAGCCGGGCCAAGAAATCAGTAATTATGATTTGAAAATGGGAATTTAATGCTGCAGGTTCTGTCTGTATTACAAACCTTACAAGAAAGGTTTTGTGCCTGTCATTATTTAGAAGTCTTATGCTAGTCATGTGGGCTCCAGGTCTATGATATTTTTTAGTCCAGTGAATGCAAGTAGGCCTAGCATATTTTCATTTAAAGTGTAGTGTAAAAGTAATTTAATCAGCACTGAAACTAATTACCTTTTAGATGGAAACAATAAATAATCATCTACTTGAAATACATACATGCACAGATACATGCATACATACATACATAAATGAATGAATGAGCAAACATGTAATCTATTACTTTTTTCCAATAATGACCCCAGCACTCCTGCTTATAGGCACACAGTTCACTTTCACAGTTTTATGTTTTGGCACTTATCCTGATCAGCATTTATGTCCAGGCAGTACTTGGATTATATCTTCAATTTGATGCTAAGACCATTTTTCAAATTGTGCGCACATCTGATTTATTGAAATGACTGACTGCATGAAGCTGTGCATGCAGTTTCTAGCTATAAATTTGCAAGTGCCTCAGGAATTTGCAGAAATTAGCAAAGAGATTTTTCACAGAGGAATTTCTAAATAGTTAGTTGATGCACATTTTTGTGCGAAACTTGATCAGGAGAGTTTTCTGGAAATGTATGTCTCCTTCTATATGGTAAATGAATTTCAGTTCAGTAGATGAGGTTTCTTTGTTCTTATTGTGCCTGGAGAGGAAATCTAGGAAAAATGTGTTTTTTACTTTTTTATTTTTTATTCTATACTGATCATTAACTTAAGATCTAAATCTAATTTTCACACTAATTAGGGGGAGAAGTTTGATAATGACTTCCACTTAGGTATTATTTAAAGGTGAGGCTGCATTGCTTGATGTGCTATACCAGTTTAGGTCTTTGGTATTTACAGCTCTAGCTCCTATAGTTCATTACCGCTCACTGTATCTGTGGAGTGTGTTTAGTTGCGAGCCTGTGGCCTGACAGTCCCCAGGGTAGAGTGTGTTTGTTTAGGGCCACTGCTCCGCTCGGACACTGAGATGCAGATGGTGCAGGGAGCCGGCCCTGGAGTGCCTTTGGACACGCTCTGGCAGAGTGCAGGGTCATGTTCTCTCGCCGACTACAAGACAGGAAATCCATTTAATTACCTGTGAAGCAGAAGACGGGGTGTGGGGGCCTGACAGGGGAGGACTGTGTTCCCTGAGCACTCTGCCAGAGAGGGGAAGAGAGGGAGGGAGAAGCAACGGGAGCAGGGAAACAGAGAGAAAGGAGGGAGCGGAGACACTGTAAAGAGAGCAAGGGGAGGCAGAAAGAAAGAGACAAGCGGAGTGGTGGTTACCCTGCAATTGTTCCAACATCTTTACTGGCTCACCTGCCTCATCCTTCTTCTCTCTTCATCTCACTTTTGTACTTTTCCTGTCCCCTCCCTCACACCAGCTTGGCTGTCCTTGTCACCTCATTGGAAACATTTTGCCTCTTGCTTTGACCATTTTGCTCTCTTTGTCTTGCACATGAGTCAGATTTCCATTAGGGGCGGGTTTAAAAAGTATTACAGCACTGCATCATGATATTTTGCTTGGCAGTATTTCACTGATACATGAACACCATGTATCAGTCTAGAATGCAATTGCAAATTAAAAAAATTTTTGGTACAACAATAATATTTTCATTTTTTCAGGCCCTCAGATGGTGGTGAGGTGTTTTTTTTTTTTTTTTTTTTTTTTTTTTTTTCTGGTAAGTCAGCAGAGGTGATGGCCAGTGGAAGGAAGTTGGTCAGAACAAAGATGGAGACGATGGAGAAGGAAATTAGAAATATGCCCTCCAAGTTTAAATCAAATTTGTTGACTTATTTTAGATTTTTTAGCGAAGAAGGCATGAAAGACGTGGATATGACACATGCGGGTTACAAGGAAGAGATGGCCTTAACTGATCACGGCAAAGCTGTTAAATTACTTTAACCAGAAAACCAACCAACACTTGACACACTTAGCTTGACAAAGCTGCCTTCTAATTCCATGCAAGTAGCACCACTGCTTGCACAGCTGTTGAATGACACACACACAACATAGACTCAAATACAAAGAGTTCACTCTCTCAGGTGCATGCAACATTTATGACAGACTTCTATGACAGTGAGTGAAAATTTTATCTTATTAGATAAAACATATGTTGACCCGGGGGGATATCATTTGCAAGTGAAAAAAGGTAATAAATCACTATATATGTTATTGCAATACTCAGCATATTGACAAATATTTAAAATTGCAGTGCTATCTTATTGTGATTTAAGTATCGTGATAATATCGCATCGTGGCACCTCTGGTGAGTTCAACTCCTGTCCTCCATGTGCCTTTTTACAGTATGACTCTTTCATCTGTCCCCTGTGCTCTCTCTCTTACTCTGCCATCTTTTCTTAATATATATATATATATTTTTTGTTTACTCACCTCTGTGTATTTATCTCTGTACTCTTTTACTATTTGTTTTCTTCTTCATGCTAACCCCCAGAGGAACTGAATCATCCCCTGCAGCAGGCAGGTCCACAGATTGTTGCTGCCTTGTGGACCAGAGAAGCTTAATGCCCACAGGGATAACACTGGTTGTTAGCTAGAAGAAATGTTGAAAAGGAAAAATACTGTAAATACTCCTGTTATGCTATTATGCGTGGTGAACCAGAAGAGATGTCAAGGGTGATTGTGTTTGATGCACATAACTTGATGAGAAGTAAATTGGTAAAAAAAATAAATAAAATAAATAAACAAAAAAAATGCTATAATAGATAACAGTTCTGTCGATCAAGGCGCGTAAGCAAAAGCATAAACCAGAAGAAAAGAAAATACTTAGCAACACTTGGTGGATGAATAAGGAATTTTGTATTTAAACTGATGTGTTTCAGCTGCAGGGTTACAGCTCAGTCCAACAAAGAGCATTTAAAACACTAATCAACCAATACAAGCACCTTAATCAATGCAGGGCAGGTCCATGTTTACGTACCAGATGAACTATTCATACAACAACACTTAAGAGAACTAAAAATACATAAAATGCGCATAAGAAACAAGCTACAATCAAACCACTTGGAAACCAACTTTTGAAATTAAAAACTGAAATTTGAAATTGCTGCTGCACTTTATGAGCTAGATCCTGTAACTAAGTTCAAATGATGCTCCGGCCTTTAGTTTATCAAATAATGGTCATAGAACTCAGAATACACAATAATGTTAACTTGACGTTTATGAACATGGTCTAACATCTACCAGTGAACTGAAGGTTTTTTGAACAGCCTCTCTGATGTGTTTATTCAAACGTCAGCAAAACAATGCACATGGGTTTAAAAATCCAACCTATCACTGGTCCAACCAAAAATGTCTGTTTACCCTCTGCTAAGCACTTGCTGGAGTGCTCAGTCCCTCCCATTACCTGGTTTTCATGTCTTCATGCTGTGGTAGCATTGTGATTCTCCAGGTAATACGGGGAGAATGGCGACAGCAGGCTTTTCCAGACTGAAACGCAGAACTGTCACATCTGAGGACAAGCTTGGCCCGAAGCCCAGTCCTGGAAAATTCACCATGACACCCTCCTGGCTGGTTCCTTCCCCAGATCTGTCCCCTCAAATGGTGGAAAAAGGGGCTACGGGATCAGGGGACATTAACATTACCTTGAAAGTTCTCAGATCAATTTATTTCTCATGCGCACGCGTGCGCGCACACACACACACACACACACACACACACACACACACACACACACACACACACACACACACACATATTCGTATGTACATACATACATGTGTACAGATAAAGAGAAAGACAGAAACCCCTTCTGGCTCAGATTCAACAGTTACATGATAAATCCATGAACAGATGTGAAATTTTAGCAAATGACTGCAAGTCCCTGCAAGGCATCTCAACTCTTGGCTGATCAGAGGGAGCGCAGGTTTGGATAAGCATGAGTGCACCCATGAAGAAAACAAGAAAGAAGAAAATCTATAAACAGATGCTAAATTTTGTATGCAAAAATTTCCCTGCAAAACACTGTTTAAGTCACAAGAACCTTTCACTGATCAAAGGAAGGAGCATGGCCTGTATTTTTTTCAGTCTTTTTTTAAAAAGATTATTTTGTAGCATTTTTGCTTTATTGGAAAGCCGTAACAGAGAGAGACAGTACAGAGAGGGGATGCCATGCTTCAAAGGGCGCAGGCTGGATTCGAACCCAGGCCACTGCAATAATGACTGAGCTTTAATGGTTTGCCCTTCACTGGTTGAGCCTCTTAATAAGAATCTTATAAATAGCATAAAAAGTATAGTAAAGCATTATAATCAATCTTATTGTAGGAACACTGACCTGAGGCCAATTAATCTGAGCCAACCAGTGATCTCAGATCAGTACATAAAGAAGAATACTGTGATATGCATTGCACTATCATGTGCTTGTGTACAGGTTTGGATACCAGTTAGTACCCAGAGGGGGGAAAAAAGGGCATTTTATCTTCCTATTTTCCATTTTTTATGGGTTTGAAAGTAACTTAGCTTGGCAGCCAGGCAGAGGAAAATGTGTGCTGTGTTAATCCCAACAGTCCCCTTAATACATTGTTAATGCATTTCAAAATCAGGGATTTCAATTAATTAGGTAGCAATTTTACAACTTCTGTTTACTTCTCCAAGTTTCCATCGGCACCTGTAACAGAAGGTAGTTGTCAAAGCTCCAAGTGTGCCACTCTCCTTTCTCAAGTCTAATTTCACAATAATTGCCTATGATTAATAGTAGGCAGTGTAAGAGACAGATGACAGTTTGAGTTTTTATTTGCTGAGTTCCAGTGATCTGTGGTGCAGCCAATGAGATCAGATTCCAAAGAAATAGTTACTGAAAGGGTCAGTTCAACATCAAATTAGGGTACATGCAATGCAGTTTGTTCCATGTAGTTGAAAAGAAGGACATCAAGCATGTTTGTCTGCTGTTCATCTACTCAAACCACTACATAAATGAGGAGAGTGAGAAGACGGCATGTCTTCAGAGGCAACAGTGAATGCATCTCGGAAAAATCATCACGCACCATTAGCTGTTACGCTCCAAGGAGCCATTCAACAGCTTGTGGATAGAGGGGGGTGGGATGCAGCATTGCATTGATCACATGCTATTTGATATTCCCATGGAAGTGCAAATTATGGACAAATTGGATTGATCATATGCTGCCTTTATAGAAGATGTATTAATTCCTAATCAACATTTGCTGGCTACTTCAGGTTTATATTTCAGTCAAAATGTGCTGCTCATGTTCAGCTTACTCCCATATCATGCAAATTAGAATATTTCCAAGAAGTAGCCCCCTAAGATTTTTCATTGAGGCTGTTTGTTTGCCAGCGATTCCAGACTCCGAGACATTTATTGAGGTGAAAGAACAGGTGCAGAGCAGGGAGAAATACGGGGAAGCACTGACAAAGAGAGTGACGAGAATTTTATTACAATGTAGTCTGCATGCATCAGGGTCGTGGGCTCTCCTGCGTCTGGATAAGTGATTGGGCATGCAGTACGACAGCCAGGGTGCACCGCTCTGAGCAGGGTGTATCATGCTCTGAAGCAACCCTGTTGTTCCGAGCTTTCTCAGCGTAGATGTAATGCACCTCTGTCCCTCCGTCCATCTCCCTACCCCTGCCCCGCTACACTCCCTGCCAACTTACCCGTCCCTCTCTTTATCCCTCCAGCCTGCTCTCCTCTAACCCTTCGCTCCTCTCTTCTTTCCTGGCGGGTCAGTCAGCTAACGATCTGGCCGACTAAAGATCCCAAGAGACGCGGTTCAACCACAGTTCAGGCTCTGACTGGGAGAGAGAAAGAGAGAAAGAGGGCAAGAGAGGAGAGAGAGAGAGAGAGAGAGAGAGAGAGAGAGAGAGAGAGAGAGAGAGAGAGAGACAAAAGCAAGAGATGAGAGGTATGTCTTCCTTACATCCCCTGATCATTTGCTATTCTTGCCTTTATGTGGCAATGATTGCTTTCGAGAAATAATTGCAGGAAATAGTGTATGTCTTCCACTGAATATTTGCATTTTGCTATGCCACTACCAGTAAGGTGAAAGCTCAAAATTTTGTCCTTATCACTTCTACTCTCAGTCTTCATTATAAGGAAAAGAGACCTCCTGCAGGTTGTGGGTTTGCGACCCAAACTTAACATGATGAGTGAACATGCAGCGTAGATTGTCGTTCAACTTCAGTTTTAAAAGAATATTCAACCATTTAAGAGAAATCGTGTGTGAGAGTAAAATATATTGATTAAAAAAAATGATGGCTAAAAATAGGAGATTGCCCATTTTGACTTTATCAGGCTATTGATAATACCATGACATTCTTTCTTTTACTGTATTAGCATACTGGTCAGAAAAAAAAAAAAAAAAAAAAAAAAAAAAAAAAACAAGGAATGATGTGATAATAATAACATGATGTTGTAACATCAAAACGTATTAGAGCCCATGTGTTGGGAGATTCAAAAAGTCAAACCGGCTGTCATTGTGGCGGGTGCACCTCCGTACCTGTGAATCAAATACTATGCATATCCTGTCCAATTGCCTAAATAAAAACAAAACATTCCCCGACTGAAAAGCAGTGTGGTCTATAAATCACTAACAGGGAGAAGAGATAGCATGCAAGGTGTTTGGAGAAGATAGAGTTAGCTTGTGGGAGCATCAGAGCGTGAACCAGGGTGGCGGGAGATGTGGAGTCGTGACTCTCCTGTCCCTGGCCACCTGTGTGTGTGTGTGTGTGTGTGTGTGTGTGTGTGTGTGTGTGTGTGTGTGTGTTTGTGTGAGAGAGTGAGTCTGTTTGGGGGGTGGGAAGCAGCATGGCAGGTGGCAGGCTGCCTGTGGCAGGTGAGGAAACTGTCACCTCCAGCTTGCACCTCAGGCATATGTGTGTGTGCATCTGAGTATAAATTAAGTGTGTGTGTGTTTGTGTTTGTTTGTGTGTGTGTGTGTCTGTCTGAGGGAGTAAAAGTACACTAGCCTTTCCCTGTTACATGCCACAGAGTTCTGTTGAGATGACAGCCAGACAGCCATAGTATCCAGCCTACAGTGTATAATGACAGCTTTTAATAAATATGTGTGAAACTAGTACCTTGTAATGATCACATTCACATCTGAGACTATTAGAAGTCCGTGAGTTCAGAACACGAACTTGTGTATGTCTCGATGACTTGAAGGCAGGTTGTGGTGATCGTGTGCGTAGGACTGGCCTAATGACGCTAGGGGTTACAGAGCTCTTACTCAGAGCCAATCCAGAAGGAAGCCAGCCGAGCTCATCATGTTGAAAATAATTAATAACGCATTTAATAAATAGCTCCTGAGCCACCGATGTACTCCCACCATCTGCTCCAGTATAATTCCCTCTCTTTATTAATGCCAGATAGCCATTAGATGACTATGGAGATGACATAATAATGCATGGCATCATTCACATGCTATTTGTCTCTTCAAATTCCAATCTGGAGCTTGTGTTTTTTTTTTTTTTTTTGTCCTGCGCTCTTATCAACTGAATGATTTGGCACAGTTTAGGTAAGGGCTTCAGTCATAACCTTGTTAATTAAGCCATTTTAATAGAGGTCTTGCAATGAGCTGTGAAAATGATGATGCTTTGGCTAGTTAGCGTACATATATTTAGTTTGCTTGCCCTTTTGGGCCACTAGTTTTGGTGAAATATGGTTATATATACTATATATTGCAGGATGTTGGCCTGTGTAGTCTGTGTTCGCCTCTGACAGAGGGTTATCTCAATAAAGCTGTCTGCCAAATCAATGGAATGTTCCTCAGATGTACATCAGAATAAGGGTCCCAGTAGGTGCAGTAATCCAATATGTTTTTGCTCAGCTAAAAGCATATTTTTTGCAGCTCTCCAAAAGAGCTTCTTGATGTAACATGAATCATTTAATGTATGCACTTTAGTTTGAAGGCTAGCATTGATTTTAAGCTCCCAGCAAAAGGCCAAAATGTGATTGAAAATTAAACTTACTGAATATTGTCAAGCCGTATCAGGATACGCAATCCTCTGATTTAATGTGCTTCTGTTGTGGTTGTGTTAAATGTTGAATATTGTCTCTGTGCGCCTGCTGTCAGAACCTATTCCCTAGTTCGCCTCTGTGGTCATCTTTGCCCTTTAAAAAGAACACATACAGTATATGACATCCTGGTTTGTTAATAAAAATCCATGAATAAGGTTCGCCTAGAGGTTTTCTCAATTTAAGAAGGGATCGAACCATGTTAAAATGTGGAACACGCAATAGACGTCATTGATTTTACTTTCAAGGTCCTCGTCTCCATTCCTAAACTTTCACATTTTCCAAGGCCATGCACCTGCACTTCAGTCTTGACATCCAGCTTCGCTAAAACCTTGCGGTTCTTGCTAGACGTAGAATTCCTTCCAAGCCAAGGTGAGTAGTAGTAGTGTTGGGTGGCGTGAGTTCAGCGAGGTGAATTTTCCTCTTGAAAGCTGTGTGCCGGTGCAGTTTTGACTCATATCACAGGTGATGCCAATCAGTTCATCAGCAGGTTTTGCCTTCTCCCCTGGAGCCTTTTGTTTCTCTCTCCATGTTCACAGTAAAAGCAGAAATCTGAAAGGTCTGGCTCTCTGCATCAGGGGGCAGTCAGTCACTTTAGATTAGACCACGGATGGCAGGTCAAGGAGAACAAAACCTGTCTCTCTACAGAGAGACACAGAAGAATACAGTTCTTTTTCATAGCACACTTTCTCTAAGCTGGGCCTTGAGATGGGGAAAGGTGAGGTGCAGCAAAGAACTGATTGTGCAGAGGTCATGGGAAGACGTCTTTTCAAATTAAGCAGATAGATTCAGACATTCTTACTGAGAGAGGTAAAAAAGAGAGAATCTGTAAAAAAAAAAAAGGAGAGATAAAGAGAAATTTGAGTAAAGAGCAAGAAAATATGAGACTTTGAACTGATGTTTACAATTTTTTTTTTTTTTCTTAACACTGAGGCTCTTCATTAGAGAGCAGGTATGGACTGTTGTCAAAGTGTTTTTAATGTCTGGTAAATAAGGGTTATGGTTAGATCTGATGCTCTGAAAAGAGGCCACAACAAAACATGATTGGCAGTCAGTCCCTGCTGAGGTAAATAGAAGGTTGTAGAAATGTAATAAGACGTTGGGGGAAAAAATCCTCACCTCTGACTCCCTACACCTCTTTGAAGTTCTGAAAATCAATGCACCAGTGGAGTTGTGAATGCCATGCACTGGTGAATCATTTATACCATTTCTCAAACAAAGAAAGTGTGAGAATCCTCTTGCCAGCACTTCCTCTCTGCCTCTTTGAAAGCTTATTCCTTTGTAGCTTGTGCAACAATATGTGCGTCCAGAATATGTCTGCCATAAATTAAGGTTGACTGGACAAAGCTGGGATTTTGCCCTTGTGCTACAAAAGGGTATTATTGTGCAGCGGAGAGGCGGAGGAAAAGCAAAGTCATCTGCATCTGGATGGAGGAAGAGAGGGCTCTAGCATTCAGTCTGAGCTCCTCTGTGGCTGCTGAGGCCAGGCCTGCTGCTGCAGATAGACTTGTTCCAGCTCGTAGCCCTCCCTGGCTCCTTACCCTGCCTCAGCCCAGTAACAGATGGAGAGAGGAGAGCAAAGAAGGAGAGGGAGGGAAATAGCTCCCTGTTCAGAGCCTGGCACAGGCACTAGGTGTGGGTGTTAGGGATGCACCCGAACCCGAACCCATATTTGGCAAGTAAGGAATTATGGCTTTCTGATTAATAAATTACCCTTCCAAGCATTTTTTCTAAAAGTTTGGCTTTATATAACATACATATATATTTAACCCGACTTGAATAAGGGAAACATTTCCTGCAAGGGACTGGCTCTGAAGTTCTCTAATTCAAACTAGAATGACTGCCACCGCTGTCACAGTCATCCTCACCAGACTCAGTCAGAATCGATGACAGCAGCAGCTTTTGTGTTCAGAGCACTGACCGGAGTTCACTCAGACGCTGGTCACTGAAAGAGACAGAAGTCATTTCACAGCTATATTTCTTTTGATTCGTAGAATGCATAGTTGTTAGAGTGGGTTTCCTAAACCTGTGTTGCTTTTCATTTTACTGCAAGTCTGCATGTTTAGTAATTAACAGGCTTAACTGGGAGGCTAATGTAACATATTAGTCTATACATTAGTTTATCTTATAATTTCTTATGATGACCATAGCTACAGTATGGCATTATATACTAATATAGTTTTAATAAGCAGGGATTCATTCAGTCATTTTATGTTTCTTTGTGGTTAAAATCCAATGATATTCAAATACAAATAGTGGTGCGTCCGCACACTTCTAGTGGATGTATACATTTAGTTCATCGTATCCCCCTGTACAGCCACCAGGTCTGTTACCTGTAACCCTAACCCATCATGAGGTGAACTTCCAAGAGCAAAAAAGGAGAATCTCTGATTAGGTTGGGCATATTTCTATTTCCTACTTTCCTTCCTCTAATCAGTAGCCTGCTAAAAGTCAGAGTTATGAATATTAATATTTCCCCCCTCTTCCTTACCCTCCTCTCACCAGTCCCTTCTCCCTTATTGAGCCCACCAGTAATGGCCCAAACGACCTCTAGCTCTCCTAACTCTCCTTCATTACACTCAAGCCGCTGGTTATTGGACTGGGGAGAAGCTGAGATGGCAATGTGCCATGGTACAGGGGGCACAACTGATGACATTAAACTCTTATATCAAAGCCTTGTGGGCCCCTCACAGCCAAAAATCATAAACAGAAAAACTACTGGCAAATTGGAAACCTATTTGCATATTTGAACCTATGTATGATCTGAAAGCAATCACTTAACAACACATGCCATTTTTCAGCTGCCAATAAAGCCTTCAGAAACACTGCAGATACTCAGTACAATTTAAGAGCTGTGTTTGCTCCATGTTTCATGGCATGAAACTGTGAATATAATGAAGCCATCATGCACAGGTGCTTTGTCTGTCTGAGTTGTGCGCCATGGAAAACTCAGTGTTGATACGAATAATAATGATGTAAAGGGATAATCATTCATAATGCAGTTCAGAGACTACAAAGACATAGTCCCTTTGGAGCAGTTCTTAGCCGAGAAAGCAAGGAGGAAAAAAGAAAAGAGGAACAACACCTCCTGCAGTTTGGCATGCTATCGAGTGCTGCAAACAGCAGTGCTCTACCAGAACAGACGGGAAAGCAAAAGAGTGATGCGTGTTAAAGCAAATTGATCCTATCTGAAAGGGCTCAGGAAACTTTAGCCCAGATCAAAGCTGATGCTAAGGCGCTCAGATCACCCACTGAAAAGGCAGAGTGGTGGGGGAAGAAAGAAAAGAGGGGGAGTGTCTTGTCCTGTCTAATTACACATTTCAGACAGCTCGCCACCAATTATCTCCCCTTCAGTAGCATCTGCCCTTCGCATGACCGCAAAGCTAATGTGTGGCAAGCTCACCGTTGGGTTGGAATCTTAAGTCTAATGTATAGCAAGCTCGTTGTTATCTGAATTTCCCCAATGTCTGAGGATGAAAAACACAAGCTGAGACTAAGGTTTAAGGTCAGAAAGACCACTTTCCACTATGGTTTTATTTCCCCCACTGTCAATTTCTGTCAGTTTATGAATGAAAAAAGTGTTTATATATAGACTACTTCGAGAGGAAGGGTTTGTGCCAGTGTGTGAAGCTTGCTCCGTACAGCTGGTCTGTGTGCTTTTATCATTCCTGAAAACACTACCAAATCTGGGCTTTATGAATTTGACATCAACCTACAGCAGTGTGTGACTGTCAGGGGTTTTACTCTCTGCAGGGCAATGTGAGGTGATTCTCTCCAGAGAGCAACAGTCCAATCACAGGCCTCTCTTTGCCTTGGGGTGCCTGTTAGCCACGTTAGCACAGAGTGGGGACTTGTTCAGTAGTTAGAGTGACCACTACTTCTGCTTAAGACTTGGGGCAAGGTTCTGTGTAAAAAGCAGTCAGGCAGTCCACTACCTTCGTGCAGGTGCCCCATACCGCCTGAGGCAATTTGAGAAAGTGCACAGAACCTAAATATCAACACATACAAGTTCTGAAAACACTGAGGGGGTTAGAGAGGGAGAAGGTGAGAATGGATGCTTGTGCACATAGAGCCATATAGATCTCAAATATCATTTACCTCCATTAAAAGGGCATAATTAAATATTTTCCCTGAGATATTAAACAAAATGGATGGTGTGATTAAAAAACAATGGCTTTTGCAATGCGGCACAGTGTAGTAATGAACTATAAAACAGTAAATTTTAATCTCTGTCCCATAATTCTGTTAAGAACCAGTCGGGGCATCATCTCCTGGAATCTACCACTGCAATGAATGGAAAAGACAAGCAAATGATAATGGTTGGGGAATCTGTGCAGAGTGCTTTAGCAAAGTGTGCCAAAGACTAACCTCAGAGAGGGAAAAAAAAAATCATCAATATCTCACATTATAATTATTATTCACCATGTGTTTAATGCCAGGGACCATTAGAATCTTAAGTAGTGCGAACAAAGTGAACTTTTGACTTTTTGATTGCCATTTTATTACAGTTTCATGATGTTCTAACTTCTAAGCCATTATTATTCCATTAGCAAGCCCATTCTTAAATACAAGCATAAACCTCAGTTGCCTGTGCGCCACTATTTCATTCTGTTTACCTTGCTGCAAACATGCCTTGGGCTCCATTCAACAATCTTTTGTCTTCCCAATCTTCCGAGGGCCATTACCAGTGTCAATGAAAAGTGGCAGTTGTCATTCATGCTTTATCAGACAAACTTGGGTTCCCTAACCCACCTGCAATCACAATTTTATCACAAGCCTTGGGGAAAAGATGGCTTTAGTGACCGTTACAGCCTGCACGGCTACAATGGGAATCAAACCATTTGGCCTTCAGTCATTTGTTTTGATAATTTAGCCCCATACCCCGGCTCAAGCCAAGGACTTTGCAGCTATTAGATGCTTAGCATGTCCACTTTTTTCCACCTAGTTCCTCAGTGGTGGAACAAAATGTACAAGCATCTTTCTAGCTGCATTTAACAAATAAACTCTCTTGATAAACTCTCTTCTCATCTGCTCTATGCATCCCATAGCTTTCATTAAAACAGATTTCTTTTACTTGCCATTTCAAGTTATTATTGTTTGTTGCACGACTTCATTCATAGGCTTCTTTATGATGATGATAATGATATACAAATATTGATTTGAAGACTGCTGTTTGCAGTTATTGTAAGTTGTTCGGGATAAGAGCATCAGCATACTGCCTAAACTGTAAATGTTAATGTTTCGAAAACTTGGCCCTGGAATTGAAGGGAAAAAACAGAAGAAGAAGATGAAGAAGAAGAAGAAGAAGAAGAAGAAGAAGAAGAAGAAGAAGAAGAAGAAAGAAAGAAAGAACTCACACTAAAAAACTATAGTCTTTATTTCTTGGCACTGACAAGAGAGAGGCAGAGAGTAAACGATTATAGACTTGAGTGCTGGAGGAGCTGGAGTGAGGTAGCAACACCCTGGATGGTAATGCGACTCGCTGGCTTAGATAAATCATGCAGTCGGGGGTCTGTGGGCTTCAGCAAAGTGAATCAGCCAGATGCAAAAGTGTGTGTTTGTGTGTGTGTGTGTGTGTGTGTGTGTGTGTGTGTGTGTGTGCGTGTGTGTGTGTGTGTGTGTGTGTGTGTGTGTGTGTGCATGTGTGTGTGTGTGTGTGTGTCCATGAAAGAGCAGACCTTTCCCACATGGCAATAGGCTCCACTGGAGCAGACAATTGCAATGTAGCCATGTGAGAACGGGGCAAGATGGAGTCACTTTTGCTGACGGCTCATAGAAAAACCCAACAACTTTGATACAGGAAGACTCCATGCCGATGGCTGGACAAAGGTTAACAAAGCTGCAGTGAAAGTTCCTGATGAATCAAGCTATTTTGTTATGGTTCGTTCCTATGCGTGTGTTGTTGTCAGCCCATTGCATAATTTATGCTCAGCATCTTGTTTTGCAGAGTTGTGTTGTTGTGCTGCAGTCCATTTATCCCTCATAGCCTTCATGGATGCCCCCCCTCTCTCTCTTTCTCCCTCTCTCGCCCTCTCTCTCTCTCTATTTTTCTCTCTCACACACACACTCACATTCACACATACTGTATGGTCATTTGTAGACTGTGGTGTCTGCTGGGTTGTGGAGGGTGTGAGGATGGATTGCATGAGGGGGGAAGGCTGTGAGTGCACACTCTGGTGCGAATGCATGCTTGCATGTAAGTGAGAGAGAATGGGTGTGCAAATACTAGTTTGTGTGTTTGTGCATGTCAGTTTATCCGTGTGTTTGTGGTGTCCCCATGAGTAATAGAGGAGCTCACTGCCAACCAGAGGGCAGCGCCGCTCTGGAGGTAGAGTGGTCATCTAGTAAACAGAGGCTTCCAGGGTCAATCCCCGACTCCTCCTGACAGAATACTGAAGTGATGCCGAGCAAGACACTGAAGCCCTAAACACTCCTGGATGAATGCATATGAATTTGAGTGTGAATATGCGGGATGCATTGTAATGGACTTTGAGTAGTTGGCAAACTAGTCAAAAATGCTAGAGATGCAATCTATTTACCTGTGAAACTGACACCAGCAAACTGGCTTCACAAATAGAGAATCTGTGGTTCCACCATCGATTGATATCAATCAACGACATGAAATCACTGAAATGAAGTGACTTACCAAAAAAATTAACTGTTGACACTACAAAGACACATTTGATTCACATTTTATCATTAGGGTTTAAAACACTAAAAATACCAAAAATTATAAAGATTATTGGCTAGTCAACCCCATTGATATGCTTGAAATATGTAATAACCAAACCAATCTTGGTTGAGAGAAATTACCTGAGATCAAATCAGACTGTTTCCATGCATGCTGGAGTTAAGACAAAATCAGGATACTTTTAATTATTTAAAATTTAAAAAATCATGTGTATGTCCAAACAAGATGTGTGTATTTAATTTTACAGTGATAAAAAAGAAACAAACATATAGTTCAGTCACACTTCATATATATCCAATATCTTACAAGAGCTTTTTAATGTTGTGAGGCTCTACTGTAAAACAGATTGGCAGTGTTATTTTGACCTTAAGGGGCTCTGCCATTCTCAGATGTATAGATCCAATGTGGAGGCACTGAGCCATGCTCCCAATGCTGTAGGGCTGCTTCCTCTCGCATGGCAGAGCTTATTGGTGACATTAGGTCTAATAGCCATCAGTCCAACCTTTGTGGCTTCACTTACCGCAATAGCAGTGTGGCCTAACAATAACATAAAAAGTCAATGTGCAGGGGCAGCATGGGTAGGTAAGCTGAAAAGGATTGGATGCTGATTTAAGATCGGTATGGTCAGAATCAAGCTTAAGCCTCATAGAAATAATCCAGGGATCATGTGGAATGATCCATGGAATTTACACATGACCAAGGAAAAACAACAGGAAGCAATTGCATTAATTAAATGCATAGTGGAGTTTTTGGAAAATGTAATAAATATATATATATATATACATACATACATATATATATATATATATATATATATATATATATATATATATATATATATATATATATATATATATATATATATATATATATATTTTTTTTTTTTTTTTTTTTTTTTTTTTTGGAAATGCTAAATTTTGCACATGTAGTGTACCTTTGAATTTGCACACACATATTCGCCATCTTCATCATCATCATCATCATCATCATCATCATCATCATCAGAGTACATATTCTATCCCATGCAATAGTAATGTGTGGCTCAGCGTTCATACCAACAGTATATAGTATGCTTTGCCTACAGTATTGTTGTAAATATCAATGAAACACAGCACATACAAATCACAGCACATATGTATTTTTTACTTCATCTTCAATCCTCTCAACCATGTAATGCCAACTGTCATGTGTGTGATGTAAATTTTTTGTATTCCTGAGCGGAAGATCAAGTTGATATGTCAAGCGTGCCATAATGGTTTCAAAGGTCTAATAAAGCAACTCACCCTGCCATTTCAGGCACAAATGTGACACAAATGATCTGGTGATTCATGCTTACAGTAGTGTGACACAGAAAAGGGGAAGGGGGCGGGAGTTGCAGGGCTGTGTCAATCAAACAAGGATCTTATTATCTTGCAAGAATGTTACGCGAGTCAGAATGTGGCAGTGACATTGTTTGATTAGTCATCACTTATCTACTTTTACAAGATCTTGCAACAGAGATTCAGGGCTAATATTGACGATGGCTGTTGAGCTGGAACAAAAATAAGATAATGAATCTGGTGTACCGACCAAGCTGTCGTTTGCTGCTTTCCACAATTCAAGCATCTCACCCTTTGACATTCCTGGCAACTTTGAATACACAAATCTACGGGTTAAAACACACTAAATTAGCTTTCTGTGTTTTAATACATACTGATGGTTCAGCTAAGTACACATCTAATCCCCACCCCCCATCCTGCTCTCCCTGTTTCTCTCTCCCCCTCCAGCAGATAAAGCCAGTCTTGGGGCTGGCTCCTGCCACAAAACGTTCTGTAATAGTCTAATTGTGGCTAATGGTTTGTGCAGCTAATTAAAGTGTATGAATTACAGTAATCAGTCAGCCGCATGGAGGCCGCACCGCCGCCTCACACTGTTTCTCCAAGCGTGGCAGGCCAAGACCAGAGAGGGGATGGTGGAGATGGGGGTTGGGGACCAAGGGAAGAGCTGAGATGAAAGAGATGAAGAGGAGGGTAAGAAAAATGCTACGTAGAGTGGGCAAGACCGCATCATCACTTGAATGTTAAGAGAGAGACTGAAAGGGGCTGATGGGATAGATGCAGAGGACAAAAAAGAAAAATAGACATGTACATTGTTTTTGTAAAGAAGAAAGGGGTAAAGAGAGAAAAGATTGTCAAGAGAATCTGCTGTGGGTTTCACAGCAAAGAGGTTTCTTCAGTTTAAAATTAAATGGCATTTGCAACAACATTTAGAACCAACACAGAGCACAGCTTACAACTAGTATCAGCAACGGCAGCTTATAGCTTTTATTCGTTAAAAATCTAAAATTTGTAACAAGGACTAAACATCCACAGATTGAACATTTCTACAGAGCATCAAGGATAATTTCCCCCCCTTTTTTTCCCTTAAAAAAAAATGAAACAATTATCAGTGGGATGAGATAATCCCTGATGAGATGATCATTTCAAGAATCATTTCAGGAATCTTCTTGAATCAAACATGTTTTTTATATGAGTGGGCTGATCTGCTTTACTCCAACATATTTGTTTCTAAAACAAGTGAAACTGCAGTGCTTGTTTAAAAAAAAAAAACGCTGAATTTATGAGGCTAGAAGACTAAAAGCTGGATTTTTTTGCAGAGTTAATTTTCTGCATTTTTTCTTTAAGAACGTGATGACTGATAGAAAATACATGCTGTGGCAACCACTGAGGGTGACTGATCAAATACTGGAGTGCCATCATCCCATTTTACCCCGTCATACTCCATTTCACTCTATAGAGTATCAGTAGGTTGAATGATGCTGCCAGACCTGGGTCAAACAGTTTTTGCAAAGCCTTGGCCATGGTTTGTTTCTGCCTTTTTAGCTGCCAGCGGTGTAATAGTTTACCACAAATGACAACACCATGATGGCCAGATAGCCTGGACGATCACTTAAAAGCATCTGCAAGTCAATTTTGTTTGCTTTCCTGTTAGGAGACACACTGGCTCCATGTTTCCTAAGCAGAATAGACAGCTGTGTGTAAAGTGATAAGGTATAGCCGCCTTTCTTGGTTTAAGTGCACATAATGGTAGTAGTAAAGTTTTACAGGTCTGCTTGGAGATCATTACATTGTGCACAGGGCCTCTCCTTGCCAGTTATGTGGGCATGGTATAAAAGAAATAAAAGAAAAAAAAGGAGCACAGCAGTCATAAAGAACTGCCTTGCAAAATATATAAATGCAAGCACCCACAAATGCATTGTGCACATGGATCCTACTGTGATATACACTTTTAATAGTACATCAAAAACTGTTACAGGAACCAGAGAATGGCCTTTGACATCAGAATAAAAAATACTTTATTAATCCCCCGAGGGGAAATTGGGTCAGTTACAGTTGCTCAATTCTCAAGAGAAGAATCAAATTATAACAAATAGAAAGAAATAAGAAATATAAAAAAGAATGTGTGTGTGTGTGTGTGTGTGTTTTAAAAAGCATGTGCATTATGTATAAAGTTGTATCAAAAGTATATGCAGTATGTGCATTCTCAAGTCCCAGTATGTGCATTAATCCTACAAGATATTACAATAGTAAATACAGAAATAAGAAATTAAGTATATGTTAAAAAGTATACCTATACACAATATGTATACATGGATATTACACTGCTGAATTATTGTCATACAGGTATAAATTATTGCACAGTTAAAAGGTTAAAATGAATATATAGTATGTTCCTTTCAGTTTGTTAAGCAGATATTAATTGTAATACAGAGGGAAATCAACAGGTTGTATTTGTTCATGAAAACAAATTCAGGAGTGTTGCTGGATTTTTTTTTCAAAGACAGTTTCTGTATGGCACTAAGGAGTGTAAATGATAGGAAGGAAATAAACTGTATTTTAGAACCAATGTGCTTACCCACAGACTTTTAATTCAAACCAGAGCTGGATCACTACACGGCAAAGAGACTCCAGTAAAACTGTTTAGTATGACCCACACTCAGAGAAAATATATTCAACCTTCAACCTTCTTTAGTAGCTGCATCTTAGCACTACGCAGCCACTGAAGAAGGCTGAAACGTCTGGCTGCATATCATGCACATCATGTTGAAAAATAAATAAGAGATAACATATTTTTCCTGAGCACGGGTCATATTGAACTTTACTGAAGTAAATAAACTCCAACATTAAGGTCAGTCACTGGCACTCTATTACACAAACAAAACAGATGTAAAGAAATGAGAAACTCATGGCAACATCACACTCATAAAAAAGGGTGGACAAGATGCCAAAAAAGTAATATATAGCAAAACTGCTACAGAATTTTAGAGAATGAGTGATCGAGGCTCACATCTTTCCCCTGTTTTTTTGTCTTGTCAAATCAAATAGGCATTTTAGCACGTTTGTCCAAACAGTGACTGTTGAGGAGAGAAAAGGAATCAATTATTCATGATATAGAGAGCCACTTATTACACCATAGTGCGCGCTGACAAAACACACACACACACACAGACACACACACCGTTTTCTAGATGGTGAAATGACTTAGTAACCAGGCGATTTATTCCCTTTTAATAGGGTCTCGATTGCAGCAGCCATGCTCAGACAAATGAGCAAACAAGTCAGAGAGTGACAGTGATATCCATTATGTGTTTAATTATCTTCAAAGTTCCAGTGAAGGGCATTTCTTTGGCTAATGGGGAGACGGTGCTAAGTGCCGCAGCAAAGCACTCCTCAAATGCTCCGACAAAACTGACTGGCTGCTCTTCTTTGGAGGCTTTTCTCTGAGTTTTGACAGGCAGGCCAGCATTATATTTGGCAAATTGGCACAATCAGTGTCCTCATCAAAAATAACCAACATTTGTTGTTATTTGTTTCTCTTTCTTTCCATTTCCAAGTCAAATTCCCCGGGCGATAATTTGACTGCGATCCATTAGTTGGCGCTGAAACAAGACATGCTGATTGGTGTATTCAGGGTGAGATGATTGAGTGAAAGATTGGGGCCTGGCCTAAAATGTCATTTTTGAGTGGGTCTGATTGCATTGTGGTAAAGCAAGAATCTGTGATTTTTCCTAATGGAATAATCACACTCAGATTAGCTGGAAAAGTTTGGGCAAACATTCTCGGAATGCCAATGTGGTGTGTGTGTGTGTGTGTGTGTGTGTGTGTGTGTGTGTGTGTGTGTGTGTGACAGAGTTTGACAAGGTCAGACAAGAAAAAGGTGCAGCACTACAGTAAGTATTTGGCTTGTTTTATACAAGCTTGCAAAAAGTTAGTTACGTCCTCAGCTCAGGTTAATAAAACTAACATTAACATTAACATTCAATTTAAACAAAAGAAAAATCTGCAGCTTTATGAGATGGAAAAAGTGCTGTCAGTAGGGGCTCACCGAAGGCAAAGACATCCCAAACACTTAAGCTGATACTCTGGAATTAGGAACAGCTCACCAGCTGACGTGTGGCTATCATTCATTAGCTGAACAGAGTGATAAATTACACCTATCCCCCTCCCCCACCCTCATCTCTCAACTCTATAGCTCCATAGCCCATCTGGGGGTTGGCAATAAGTTACTGTGAAGGCCCAGAGTGACTGAGACATGGCTAAATGTTCTTATTTATTTGCAGTTAGACATTAAGCCGAGAGTGAAAGGAATGAATGGGAGCATCTGTCGACGCTGTGTTGCCATGGTGGTGACTGGCCCACAGCCCCTAAACACTTTCTTTCTGCTACGCTTTCATTTTTTGGTATGTGTGGGTGTATGTAAATGTGTGTGTGTGCGGGCATGTGTATGTGTGTGGCACATGTATGTGTCTGTATGTGTGAGCATATGTCTAGCGTCACCACAAAATGGCTCATTTCAACATTTTTCGGCTAAAGTGTCTTCAATGTGCAATATTCCTTTAACTTGAAAGTTTTGAAAAATGGGATTTAAATCACTCTATGGCACTCACTCACGTATGATGATGCCCCCACCCTATTTCTGCACCGTCCTCATTACATAACACTGCAACTGGAATTTTTTTTCCTCTACTCAAATTACCCGAAAATTCTGTATCTGTACCTCGCAGTGGGAGTCTAGCAATGGAACATATAATAGCTTTTCCCTGTAAAAGGTATGGCAGAGAAACCTAGCTATATGACACCTTTAATGTCAATATAAATCTATATCTAAAGCCACTGAGGGGCCTATCTGTTGTTAAATATTGCCCCCTCACGCCCCCATGCTACCCCTGTCAGTGCAGGCGTTTACTGCATGTAACCTTTCTTCTTCCATCTCCGAGCAACAGCTACAGCTAGCACACCAAACTAATATCTCTTTTTCTGAGTTTTTTCATGGGGATTGGTTAGACTTGGGAGGCTTGGAGGAGAACAGGGAAGAGGGGGGCATTTGTGAGGTGGGAGGGGTGGCCATTCAAGGGGCTGCGGCTGATGCGAAGCATCAATCTTTCATATGCTTTGAGGCCACTTCAAATCAATTTCACCCCAGCTGCTCCCAGGCTAATCATATGGCAGAGGGCAGGCAGTGTGCCAAGCCTGGCTGGACAACACAGAGGGACCCAGACGGACTGACAGACAGATAGACATATATGCAAGCAAACAGAGACTCAGTCCCATAGACAGATAAGCAGATAGACAGACAAACATACCAAACCTGCACTGGGCCAGATATGGAAGAGGTTGATCTGAAATGACGGGCAGTCAAGCATTCCCGCCACAACAATATTTGCACTCAGTTTTCATTCACAAATGTATTCCTCCATGCATGCTGGCCTAATTCTGAATATTGTAAGATTTGTGTACCAAGGCCAAGGAAACAGTGCTCATAAGCATATCAGCGGAATGGTTTTCAATATTTGGTATAATACACCAAGCTCACTTATTGAAAAAAAAAAGGAAATCCTACACAGCCGCCTTTGTGAATGCATATTTAGTAGTTCAAATGCTTGTTATAAATGCAAAGCATTTACAAACACAGGTGGAATAGTTCATTATGTGTATTCCCAATAGCTCTTAGCTCATAAGTAGTGCGTGCATATGCAGAGGTGATTCACAAGGCTGTGGAGCCCACAGTGATTTGACACTATGCATGCTGTGCTGTTGAACCAGTGGTGCATATGTACGCTGAGCACGCTGGCTTTGTTTATTCTATTGACTTATTTGTTCTGTCCATCGACTGTGTTGCCTGTAGCCAAGGCTTGCTTTTCTCCCTTTAAATCACCACCTCCTAATTATCTGTCACATTTTCTGCTATCCCATGCCAAAGACACACAATGGCTGATAATGACCCCGTAGACAGCATCTATCAGGCGCTCCGCCATTGATTCCTCTCTCTCTCTTTCTCTCTCTCTCATTTTCTCTGTCTCCTCTCCTGTTCACTTGATCTCTATCCTCCTTTCTTGTTCAGCCATTCCTCACCCCTCCTCTCATTTTGTTTCTCCCTCTCTCTGTGTCAGTCTCTACCCCACTGCAAACCTAATGCTAGATGCCCGAAGCAGAAATGCATCATCCTAGCATAGGCTTGTGGAAATGTCGCTCATATTTCTCTCCTTTGTTCTCGATCAATAAAAATATGTCAATGTCATTTTTTTAAGCAGTGAGGAATTGTGCAAATATACACAAATATTATGGCCGTGTGCAGCAGTATGGAGTTGGAGTCAGAACTTGCCACATAAAAGTCTGGAAAACTGCCTCAAGTAGAAGCTGTTTAACTGCTGTCACTGGCTGACTGAACAGACAACAGGGAGTCAGAGTGGGTGACGGGCCATGTTTGGCCAGAATGGACTCCTATATGACAGTAATGTAGTTGGAGTGCTAGCTGCCTGAGGGCTGGAGAAAAACTCGTTCCCCTCCCACAGTTTCAGCTGGCATCTGTCCCCCTTGCACGCCTCACCCACTGCCACCACTCACTCTCTCCCGCCCCCAAAAGCTTCACCCTGCCGAGGGTGCAGGCGCTTGTGGGTCATTACAGCGAACTGTCACGGCTAACTGTCACACGGCCCAGGCTGCTAGCGTCACTGTCCTCATGTCCTGACGAGCTACGCTTGTTCCAGGTCCAAACATAGCATCCATCTCCTCACCCCCTTCTGACACAGCAAGCACCAGTCTGAGAGAAGTCAACTTATTTACCTACCGAGCTGGGACAACACATGGCCGGGAAGAACACAAAACCTCAGGGTGTTTTGATTCAAAATATTCTGCTCATGTTTCCAGGGAAAAGTATACATTCTTAACCTGAAAGACAAAGAAGAAAAACAAGGCGAAATGTGCTTAATTATGATAAAACATAAGCTGAATATAAATTACAGTCATATACACACTGCTTTGTAATTAACAATATTCTCTATATATAGAATTTTTAATAGTTAGCAGGTGGAAAGCAAACTTTTCTGATGCAGAAATCACTCAGTGTAAATGGGATTTTGGGAGAATTTGAGTCATTGTCAGCTGTTGATCAGAAAAGGAAAAACACTGCAGGGAAGTAACGCCTGACAGCCCAAAACGGAAGAGAGAAGTGTTGTTTTATTACTAGAGGGGTAATAACAGCACGGATAGCATCTATCAGCAGGGTGCTGTGGAGAGGCAGAAGATAAACTGTGGAGCACCTGAGCACAGATGATGCTTGACACTTCAGAGGAAAAGAGGGCAGGACCGCTGACAGAGTTAGTGACATGCCCCCCATCACATCACCACTAGACACACCTAGGGGGAGACCAGAAAATATCAAACACACAAAATGGAACAATAACTGCATTTGTGTGTGTTTGTGTATGTGCGGTATGCATGTGTTTATGAGGCCTAATATAAAGAGTGCAGCACTGGATTTGAAACAGAACACCTCAGTGTGAGCTCTTGAACATATTAGGAGAGCATTTTCCGATTGTGCCACGGAGACCACGTGATTGGGCGTGTGTGTAACTTACATATGTGCGCTCCTCCATGCATGTGGCTAATGTTGTGGAGTGTGTGCACCTAGCCAGCTCCCTAGGGCTCTCTCCCCGTGTGAGTCAGTCTAGTTGTTGCAATCACTCTGCTCACTGCCCCCCACTCCAAACCTGATTTGGCCAGATTGTTTCTTTTCCCTTCCCCTGCCTCCCGCCCTCAACCCTCCCCATCTCCCTCCCTCCAAACCGCCTTCCTCCCACCCTCTGCCTCTTCCTCTCTACTCTTCTCTTTTTCCATCCCTCCCTCCACCATATTTCCACAAACCCTTACTCTCTTCCACTGCATCCCTCTTTCCCTTATTTCCTGCTTTCCACCATTTTCTTTCTTTCCTTCCCTTTTCTTTCTTTCCGTTTGTGGTAATGGCAGCTGATTGATGGAGTTTGTTTAGCTTTAATTACACTGCAGGTGAGTGGCCAGGCCTGTTCACTTCAGTGAAGCAGAAAACTCAACTTGGTTAGGTTAGAGATTGGATTTCCCAAAGTGAAATAACACTGTACAAAGGAAGTTGCTGTTATTGTTGTTTCTCATTCCTCCCTTTGTATTTTTCGCTTTGTATTTTTTTTTCATGCTCATTAAAGAAAAATGCATTTTGCACAACTTAACAGCCAAGATTCTCGAGCTTTATTTAATGGTGCAGAGTTGTTGTTATCTTTCCAATTACCAATTTGCTAAACCATTTTTTTATTCATTTACATTTTCTGGTCATTCAAAATGAGATTCTTTACAAAAATGTATGTTTATGCACGCAATGATCTTCATGTAAATTAGAGTGAACAAAATTACTGTCTTTTCATCAGTGTTAGATCATGTCAGTGGCATGGACAAAGCCACTAGCAGATGCAGGGAAAAAATGGCAACATAGACTTTTAAAGCTTGTTAGCAGTATTAGCATTTGTCATTGAAAAGTAGGTGTACAGCTAGCCTTAAGCAACAGCTGATTCTGCCTAAGGGAACTACAGTACACATGGCAAAACTGTCTTCTGTAATGTGACAAGTGTCTGGTAAATTACCATTTAGAATTTTTTTGAATTTGTATGTGTCAGGATAATCTACCAGTGTTATACAACCACGAACACTTACTAACCTTCAGCACTACTCATTATTGTTTCCCGTAATGTACCAATATATTGTTGACTTTCACAGTGGATAAGCATTGAGTGGCTTCAATTACTTGAAAATGATAATTACCTATAGTCATTATCATTCTGTATGCATTATTGTATTGCCTTTGGAGTGTTCACATTATTGCGGCAAATCCTAAAGTAATCACGCATTGCCTTGTTCAACCTTGTTATTCAAACTAAAAGACTGAATCTACAGTAGAAAGGATCTGAGTGAGCAGAAGAGACATATACAGGGAAAGATAGAGCATGTGCGAGAGAGGGGTGGGGGCTGGGGGGGATGAAATATTATGAAAGAAAAAGAAAGAGAATTTGGATTTATGCGAGGGGAATATAAGATAGTTTAGCCTGTAGAGAGGAATTCTGAGCAGCAGCTGAATCCAATCGGGAGAACACCAGGAGAAATACTCACACTCCTTCAGCGGAGATTCACATCTTTCATATTTCCAGATGCCCTCTTGATCCTTCACCCTCTACATCCACCAGCATATTTCTCCCTGCTTATCTGTGGTTATGGTTCTCCACAACCATCTAGCTTCCAAGAGACTCCATTTTAATTAACGAGAATATTCATACATAAATAATAATAATAAAAAAAACATATTATTCTTGATCCAATAAGCACATATATAGGAGCTGGTGTACAAAGTTTGCAATCATTTCCCTCTGAAGAAAAAGAAGACTCTCTAATTAACATAAATGGTGAATGGGTCTCCAAGAGAGATTGTAGCTCTGAGTTTATAAATGACAAAAATTTTACCTCTGAGCCAACTGTTTGATCCTATTGCCTATTGTTTTTATAGACACCATACAAAAAGAAGGCTTGAAGACCATATTGCAGAACACAAACACGCAATAAAGTTACTGAAAACTACCCCACGGCAGGACACTACAAATATACTGGGCATGGTAAAAAACCTTGATTCTTTAAAAGTTTTTCTGAGTTATGTGAGTATGAATGTGAGTGGGGGCATGTTTTTATGTACTCTGCCCTTCATTCCCTCTTTCTTATTTGTGTAGGCTGTATTTCAGACAAGTATTTTTTGGGATGTAAGTGCAAGCTCTGTTAATGAGTAAGGTTTAGGGTAATCCTGTGCGGGACAGGCCACCACACAGGTGACATAAAATAATGAATTCATTTATTCATTCATGGTGGCATTAGAAGGGGAATGCTGTGCTGTTAAATGGCGTGGACTGAGAGCTGACTCCAGCCCACTATCACATTCATTAACTTACCTCTCCTCTTTTTTCTTGCTTTCTTCTCTTCCATGACACTGATCCCCAAGAGGTGTTCCTCTCTCTCACTTCTGCCTATGTTATTCTCTCTATTCTGCCCTGTCTTTCCACACTCTGTCCCTATCTCTCTCCTTCACTCTCATCTCTCCCATCTATCTGGCTCCTGCATCTCCAACAAAGGCCAGCAAAATGGACCATTATTGCAGTCCAAGCAACTTGGGAGTGTTTCTTGTCTTGCTGTCGACCAGCTGCTCATCTGTCTGCATGCGCCTCAGTTCTCCAGCTGTCCAAGTAGGATCCCACACACTTCTTACAGATTTAGTGTGGTGCTTATCAAACCAAAAGGAAAAAAAACAGCCATCATGTGGCGGTTATGGCCCAGGAAGGTGTGAAGCTGGGCACTGGTCATTTATTGGAACCGTTCTCTGGACCGGTCTATCTTTAGAGCACCCCAGTGTTCATGGATGTGACCCAATGGTTTGTCTGCAGTGCGTCTGTGAAATGGAGGATAGCATTTCGAGTAGTATTTCTTTGCTGCAAATTTCTGTGCTGCACCATATTCTCTTATTTTTGTCAATGTTGCTGTTTATTTTGTTGTTTGTCCTGATTATAGTAATACTGTACACTATGGTGTGATGTGAGATGCCTCTTTGCCTTCGGCTCACCTATTATTTCTTCCACATTTTTTCCTACTAAGGCTGCACTCAGACAGGATTCGGCATCATTAGTAGGTCTGATTCCTGGCCTTTATGTGACTGGCCACCGCAGCATGATGTCAGGTTGCGTTGTGGCAAAAGTTCATTCTGGTTTAACTTTTATGCCGGATGCCACAACGTTTCATTGTGCAGCCCCCTGCAGCATGCACTGTCACAGCCAGAGCATGTTACCCTCAGTCAAAATGAATAAGATTCTCTGCATTTTTGCCGCAATGCGTGATCCTTACTGAATGCAGCCTTAGGCAATTCTTGGGAGTTTTTCTTTGAATGCTGGGAAGGTCTAAAGCTGATGAGACACAGGCAAAATTTGCCAAATTTTGCTGCAAATACAGTTTTTTTTTCTCTCAGAAAAGAATATGTCATATAGAGATCTAGCCAAGTATAGTCATCAGTCAGAGTGCAAGTTCTGCTGGCAATATTTCAGCATCAACCAATCCGAGACAAGAAAATTAGTCAGGTGACCTGCCAAGCAACATTTACTCCCTGTATTCTTCCTGTCTTGACTGTTAAACAAATATATAAATTCATCAATTCAAATATATAAATTTATTTATTTATTTTTTTTTTTAAATTGGGAAGCAGCCAGGTCCAAACAAATAAAGATCTTTAGCACAGAAGTGAGAAACATACATGACATTATGAGGGTTTGGGGAGTAACGGATACAAGTAACAACATTACGTATTTAAAATACAAAATATGAGTAACTGTACTCTGTTACAGTTGCAGTTTAAATTGCTGGTATTCTGAATATAGTCACTGTTTTTAAAAATAGATTACCTAAATGGATTACTTGATTTGTTTTTGTTTGATTTGATCTAAATTTCCTATGAGATACGCATTTCCCACAAACTGATTTTAATGAATTTTAAATGCAACAACAAAGCTGCTCTCCGCGTGAAAAGACTGGCTCGCTGGTCGGGTGATGTGACTAATGTTAACCGTCAGGCAAATGAGTGGGTACTGACAAAACAAAACAACGGTGAAATACTAATAAATACCGTTGTGCAGTGTGTGAACTACAGGGGAGGGAAGGGGAGCTCAGCTCTGCTAAAACCATGATTTTAGAATTTTTTGGATGGGGGTATCTAAAATTTGAATTGCCAATATGCAGGGTTTTTCTTCCATATGAAACTTGGGGCGAATGCCTTTCTTAAATTTTGTGTACTGACGATTAAACACATTTTTTTGCTCACAGTAATAACCACCATAGCGTTTTTTAATTGGCTGCGATATCAACAGAATCCATCATGGTGCTATACTACAATCAGCACAGTGTGCTCAGAAAAGCGCTACCAAAGAAGTGGAAGAGCTCTTGGTTTGCCTCTGCTAACATTGTTAAACTAAGATAGACTGAATGCCTGCACATTGCGGTGATGAGTGAGTGGTTGGGAGAAAGGAAGAGCTCCTGCGAAAGTATAGTTTGGAGACTGACCGTGTAGGTGTGTGTGCATGGGGAGAGAAAGGGAGAGGGAAAACCAGAAGGGAAAAGTAAAGTGAGCAGGCTACAATACATACAAAGTTTGAGCTATAGTTACAGTTTCATTCTATGAGAAACACTGAACCTACCATTTACACAACTTCACTGCTAGCAGCTTCTTCTGCTCTGTTTGCATTCACTTTTTGCCACTCTATCCCTCACTCACTCAACCACACACTCGCTGTACACACATACTACGCACGCATTCTCTACTGCCACATTCTTTGAAGGAGATAGGGTTCTCTTACAACAAATGACAAGAAAAATACATCTCGAATGCTGGAACAAAACCACGTGTTGGCAGCATCGACACAGTCCACAGGTGGTGGACTTTTCCTGTTGTGTGCGCATGCCTGCCTACTGCTTAATCCATAAATGGATTGACACCACTAGGTTGCTTCTTATGTTTATCATGTGTAATTATTTAACAGTATTCTCTTAATATTTCTAAAGTAAGTTTTATTCAGTTAGTAAATGTACCTAATGAACTGATCTACAATTCTATTTCTCAGTGTTGTATTGATCTATCTATCTATCTATTTATTTATTTATTTGCATTTTCAGAGAAAACACCCCCGTGCCATACTAAGGACAACAACTACAAGAACTGTGACTGGGACGAATGCAGATGACGGTGATGAATGCAGCACCAATGACATTACTCCCTATGAACTTTGTCTGAAACAAGCAAAGCTCAGTGCAGCAGACAGAGTAAAGTGAATGCGCTGATTTTGACTTTGTAATTGTAAATGCACAACCTTTCTCATTAGTAGAGGACGCAGTCTTTAGTAAGCTGGCTGAGGGAATCAGTGGTTGAAAAACGGAAAACTCAAGAAAACTCTGATGCTGTGCATCAAAAAAGCATTGCACAGCATGCAGGGGTCATTTACCTGAAAACTCCTTGGGATTCAAACAGTATGCACAACAGCAGACATATGGACTCCCCACCATAGGAGTTACATAGGGACCACCTGTCACTGGGTTGGGCCAGAAACATTGGAAAGGAAGTCTGCATTGGCATGTGAAAGAATAAGAGGGCACCACACATGACATCATTGCAACAAAAATTAGCGAGATTCATGGTGAGTTTCAAATCCAGAGTCACAGCAACAGTGACAGACAATGGAAGCAATTTTGCCAAACCTTTCAGAGAATATGGAGCATTAGATGCAGAAGAGTACACGGATTATGTGCAGTTTGCAGATGTCAGTGCAATTCTTGGGGGAAGAGCAGTAAGAGCTCAACTTCTTTTGCTGCCACACCAGTGCTGCACTGCTTAATCTAATTGCAACAAATGATCTGGACCAGCCTGTGTCACAAGGTCCCTCACAGAAATCGCACAGAAGTGCCATGTCAAAATGTGCTGCCATTCAGACCAAGGCTCATCGCTCACCAGTTGCTGCTGAAATGATCGAAGACATTGCCAACATGAGGTGTGTTGTCCCCTCCATGACCAGGTGGAGGTCAGAGGATCCAGCCATTTAAAAGGTTCTTAATGAGGAGTCTTAATAAAGGCCAGCTAATTGAAATCTGTGACTGTCTAAATGTGGCCAAACTACAACCCTCAAGAGGCTGAGTACACAGCAGTTCTAAAACCCCTCGACCACTCAATCAACCTTCTCCATGCAGTAAAGAACTGTTTCCTTGGCTTCTTGATACTTGAAGCTCTCAGCTTGAAGGGGAAACTGTCAGAGAAAATTTCACAGGTACAGCTCTCTGTGCATATCATCTCCGCAATTGTCAAGACCATTGATGAGCAGTATGGGGAGGAGTTGGCTTCACATGAGGCAAGTATAGCAGCATCTACCATCATAAAATTCTGTATATCGTGGCTTGTGGGTGAAGAACAGGAAGCCATATAACAGATCATCGTCCGAGAGGCTCATCTTCAAGAGATCCTCACCAAGTTTTCAGATGATGCAAGCACCAGTGTCAGTGTGAATACAGTTAAGAGTGAGCCTGAAGAGGATGACTTTGTGTCTTTTGGGAACACACTAGTGACAAGCACCACAGCAGACTGAGATGCATAAGTACCTCCAGGATCCTAACAAGACACTGAAGTGGAGTCACTGAAGGCCCCTCCAATGGCCAAAGCACTTTTCTCGAAGTACAACCCAAACCTGCCTTCAAGTGCCCCTGTCAAATGACTCTTCGGTCAGGGAGGGCTTATTTTCACCCCACATTGTAAGCGCAAGACCAATAAACACTTTGAGAAGACTCTCTTGCTGTGTTACTTTTATTGGACTTTGCCTTTATTGGACTGTAGAGTGACTAAGCAAAGTTGGGACTTGATATGGTGGCCCTGAGACACAAACCAATGCCTAACTTTAGCTTTCACAATTCAGTTTATCGTTTATTGTTCTTATCCAACTTTCAGAATTGTTTTCTGGAAATACAACTCTTCAGTGCCTTCTAGAGCAACTTGTTTAGTGAACAGTAAACTCAGTTTAATACATTTAAATGTTGTCTAAAGTGTTTTACTCTATCTTGATGCTGGGGTTCACTGATGCTGTGGAAATTAAAGAAAGAGTAAAGGAAAGCTGAAGACTTTGTTCTCTGGTGGATGTGCTTTTTCATTCAACACTATCAACTGCAGGACAAAACATACTACATTTGTGTTCTGTGTGCTTGCATTTTTTTTTTTTCTCTTATGACAGCAATATAGTCATTCCCAAAAGAAAATATTAACTACATTCAGACTGACTCAGACAAATGGGCAAATTTTGATTCCAAAAGTAATCCAACGTATTTAGAATACATTATGTAACTTGATTAATCTCAAGGAATATGCTACAAATTACATTTTAGGGCATGTATTCGGTAATCTGTAGTGGAATATTTTTTAAAAGTAACCCTGGACATTATATGAGATTAAATCATCAGTCTACCATCGCCTAAACCCCATAGCACTGGAGAGTTTGCCTTATAAATGATGCCATCAGTCCTGAATGATCACTGACTTTTAACACCAGCCATAACTTAATATACTATTAAACTACTAAATAAATTTTGCATTCAGTTTATGAAATGGTGACCAGACATCCTGGTTTGTCTGGGATTATCCCAGTTTGTCTGGGATTGTCCCAATTTCAAGCTGGGTGTCCCAAGTCCTGACAAATATCTGTAAAACACTAAAATATCCCACTTTTCAACATTCACTAGCAAGCTGTCCCAGTTTTCACTACAAGTAAAATAATAATTAAAGTATTATACTGGTTTTCTTGTCACTTACATAGATGTTTGTCATGTTCTGTCCAACTCAATATTAATATAAAAACATAAACAATGCACCATGCATCTGAATTAAATGCTGAACATACAAGTAGTGTAGTCCTTTAAGGAATAACTCAGTGTGTAGGCTTTGTGTGTAGTGTGTAGTTGAGAGAGGTGGGGAGGAAGAACGTGTTTGACGGTAATGTGACAGGTAAGTTGTAAGCTAGCGGAGGCTGTGGATGTAGCAGTGCAAAATACTGTATGTACAGGTTAGGCTGTTTGTCAGAAAATAAATGCTACAGCTCAAACTACAAGCAAGTAGAGGGAGTTAGCCCCGTGCTACAGATTACTTCAGTCCTGAGATAGAACACAAAGGGCCCTATCTTGTGCCACCCGCTATCCGCTGCCACTACCCGCTACCCGCAAATTGCGGATTTAGGAACTTCCGCTATCCCTAAATGGTATCTTGCGCCACCCGCTACCCGCTATCCGTTATGCCGACTGCATCATTTGCGCCTGGAGGTGTGTCCGTGGGCGTGTTTCATGCGCTATCCCTAAAGTTGCTATCTTGCGCACACACTTTAGGGATTTAGGGATATCCCTAAAGTTTGGGCTGTTACGAGAGCGCGCCCAGGCGGCTTCAATGCGCGCCCCGACGGAGCCGCGCCACGCACACGGTCGGACTGATACCGGGACGCCACCGGAATGGACTGAGTATATTACTCATATAGACTGTTTAGAGGAAAGACTGTTTTAATTGGACACTTACGCCAGCACGTTTTATTGTTTTATCATAAGCCAGCAGCTGTGCTATATTTTTATTTTTAATATTTTATTTGCCCAAATCTACCTTGTCAATAAATTAGTTTACACATAGTTCCACCTCTGCCTCTTGTGTGTGTGTGGTGTAGCCCGGGGATTTTACTCAATCAGTACAACCTTGTGACACGTCCACTTGGACACATGTGGCTCCACCTCCCGAATTAACTCGCCTATAATATAATATATAATATGTATATAAAGCCAACTTGCTTTAGCCTCAGTAGAACCCCTGAGAAAATCTACCTCCCTCTCTCCATCGCGGGTTTAGGATTTAGGATTTAGGATAGCTCATCCTGCCCTTAAAGGCGATGGCACCTGGCACACTGATTGGTTTAACTGGCGTAACGCCCAAAACACGCCTATGCATAATATAGCGGGTAGCGGAGGTGTTTTGCGGATAGCGGGAGGTGCACAAGATAGCAACTTTTACGGGGGAACGCCTCTTCCTAAATCCTAAATCTGCAAATAGTGGGTTTAGGGAGTCTGGCGCAAGATAGGGCCCATAGTCTCCTCTTTGCTTCCCAAATATGGCCTGGATGCTGAAGCAGAAAAGGTTAACAATACTGATTCATCTGTAACATTATGTGAGTCAGTCAATCAATGTGTCACTCGTTGTCAAGGATGTTGCTTGCCCATTGCTATCCTGGATTGTCCCCCATCCCAGTGAAAATGCCTATATAGGCAGAACACCTGTGCGTGTGCATGAAAGTGCGGTGCACTTAAGGGTCCTCATTTCAGGGTTTGAAAATATGCTCACCATACTTTATGAAGGCTGTGCTGCATTTGACTCACTTATTTTCACCCATTTGCCAGCAGTCATTACTTTCTTCCTAGACCTGATGACAGCAGACATGTATGGGCCCTGTATCTCCTATGCTCCACCCTCATTGTTTACACTTGTCCAGCTCTATTAGAATGAATGTGAGAGAAGTGACTTCATGCCATGCTACATAGCCTGTGGTGACAATAAATGTATCTGCAGAGGATGGTAAATATCACATACACCTACTTAGTAGAAGTATTCATCAACGTGACCTAGGGTTAGCCAGAATGGGAACACCAATGCCATCTTGATACAACATCACCTATTCCTTCCCCATTCACTGGAATAAATGGAGGATATGATCAATGCAGCAGAGAAGCCCATGGTTAGAATTAATGAGCGCTGCCCGGCTCCTGCAATTTGTCTGCTGCAGTATTGAGTCGTCTTATTTCAATGTCTAATTTGTTATTGCTCCAAACGTCTCTTTCCCTGGGGCGATTTGAAGCGTCACTTTGTGAGCCATCGCCAGTTGGCCGATAAACACCTCTATGAATGTCTTGAGCATTTTGTAGAATTGTGGTGCGTGGTGTGATTTTTCATTTGAATGCAGCGACAGTAAGATGACTCTCTTTCTCGCCTCGCTCTTTGACTGATGGATTATTCTCGAGTATTCATGGAACTTAGTCTGTAACAACGCTGAATGTGAGCATAAATACCAACAATGTGGTGTATGACGGAGGCCATGGTGTTAGGTGTGCAAATCAATTACTGTGACATACCTGGGTTTATGGTCACGAAATGTTAATTGAAAGAACATGAAAATTCAAACAGTCACTAAATTGAGTGATTTATAGATACCACAGGATTTCCCTATCATACTCTTATAGCAGACTGAACTTCATAGTCAATATTTATTACACATTTTCAGCCAAGAATATCTGTCTATGACATTATCAACTTGATAGGGCAGATTACATAGTGCAATTTATGACTTTTGTCACAACTGTCACAAATAAATAAGCCCCACATACTGACTCAAAATGAGGGTCTCCTGGATGTGCTATATTAATGTTAACTTTAATGTTTTGTTTAATTTAGGTTAATGTTTAATAGACCATCATCACATGGTGGCCATTTTCCTCTGATGTCACGCTCAGGGAAGCTTAAAATCCCTAATCATGTTGCACTGCTGCGTTGCAGCTTGTGTCTTTTGTAAATGTGGGTAATATGACAAAATGTTGTTATGTCAGTGCTTCCTGATTGATCAGCAAACTGAGAAAACAGTGGATAGTAAAAGCCTGGAGTGATATGAGGCCATATTTCAGGGTAAAACAACATTTCTGATGATCCATTGTTAGATGACAGCTAACGTTAGAATTCAACCACATCCTAGCTAATCTTACTGTTTGATAGTGTTGCATGATAGGTAAGACATTAATTATTATGAAATATGAATGAACATATTGGACACTTTTTTTTTTTTTCCAAAATCCACTTGCTAAAGCTTGTAATTAAATTGTATATTCCAAAAGTCATAACGTCACATAATGTTACTCAGTTAACTAGAACATTTCTGATGAAAACACAGCAGGACAGTTAACGTTACATTGCAAGCTTCATCACATCAAGTGGGTTTTACTTCCAGGCTTTAACTAGTGGTCTTGAAATGACAGGAAACGAAGGTGTTCATTGATATTTCAAAATTAATTTACACCTTTCCTGTCATATCATGTAATACTAACGTTTGCTGTCTAGATAGTAGTTGAACGCTAACGTTAGTTTTAGTCATAGTTAATGGGTGATCAAAAATTATTTTTCCTTGAAATATGGCCCATGTCCATCTCGATTTGCACTATCCATTGTTTTCTCAGTTGTTCATCAATGAGGAAGGGGTGAAACAGTCCCATGTTGCCAGATGCCCTATGCTTAGAAAGGATGCAACCCAGAACACAGCAATGCAACTTACAATTACAGCATCTGAGCTACCCAAACTGAGCGTGACGTCATAGCTGCAGCCACGGCAACTGTGTGATTACGGTCTATGATCTATGGTCGAGACAATCCCTAAAAATGTGTGAAGCTAGATATTGCACCTCTAGATTCTAAAAAAAAAAAAAAAAAAAAAACTTTAAAATCCTAGCCTAAATAAAGCCAAGACAGGATTATTCCCTGTTAATCATTTTTGTGGAAAAATCTTTACAAGGCAAACAAAGTGGAGGATGAGAGGAACCGGCCATTTGAGCAATATCCAGCTGCAGACTCATTTGGTTTAAAGGGTTTATCAAACACTGATTGAACGCTGAGAAACCCTGGCGATTTGTTGTTGCTGACATTCCTCTTTTGGAACTTGCCAACAGTATGACTGCTTCGTAAATGTTAAGAGGTTGGAATCAGCTATGGCATTTTAGAAGGACACTAGCCCCCTAAATGTATACTGTTCCTCAGAGAAACACTCACTTTCTTTCATTTTCACACGCATATACACGTATGAACTCAGTGTACACATAACTAATCATACCTGCTCCCCTCACTCTGACACTCCCACATAATGATATGGGACAAGAGGGACTGTTTACACTTGTTTTTCCCATCTGCCTCAGGTGATGACAAGTGGACAGTGCAAAGTACAGGTGTGAATGTGGTGCACTGCAAGTTGGAGATACATGGTGATCTGATCACTCAAACCACTTGTGGATGTGGCCACGGATGCGTTAGGTAACATAGTGTTTGTAACTCGAATGCTAATATATCCTGATGTATCTGGCAACATAAGGAATGTTGGGAAGTAAGTTGCAGCTTGAAATATAGAAGTGAGGAGGAAGAGGCTATTGGGGAGCTGGAGAAAAGTACAGATGAACCAAAATATTAAAAAGAAGGAAAGAAAAAGCCTAAATTTTGAAGAGTCCGTCACCGATTACAAATCTCATTACAAGTGGTCACAGATCTGATCACCCAAGGATGGATGTTAATACCGAGAGTGAATAAGGCTAAAGAAAGCTCAGACTAGGGACATGGGGAGCTAGTGAATAAAGATAAATACAAACAAAAGAGTAGAGATAGACTCTGCATGGAGCCGTAATCATGGAGGGGCTCCCCAACAGGAAAACAGGACACACACAGATACACATACACAGAGCCCTTTTTGATCTTGAGAGCTGCTAAAATATTGATTGGAGTGTAATATTGGTCAGTTAGGTCCTGAATTCAGAAATAAAGCATGGTGTTGCAGGCTGGGGGTGGAGGCATCTGAGGCGGATAGGACCTCAGGCTACTATTTTTGTGTCTATATGTACTGAGGCGCCAACAGGTAGCCACGATGCTTCAGGGTAAAGACTTGCTTGGCGGGTGCTGCACCACAACCCCCACCAAGACAAATCAAGTGTTTGATCTGGGGAGAGGCTAGGGAGAATTCAGCAGCTCAGATCAAACACAAATGCAGTCCTGGAGTATGGTAGTAAAATTTAAAATTTCAAGTGCACTTTGCAATTTCCGTTTGAGGTCTGACTTAAGAATGAACACTTTGTGCTATCATACTTTCTGCATCACTGAATAATCAAATATCAAAAGTAACCTAGTCTTAACCGTAATCCCTGGGTTGGCCATTGTGTCTTTTGAGCAGCGTCTTAATTTCCTATTAAGATAAGGTACCTTGGAGGACAAAATTCACAGCCAAGTGGAATTTGGCCCCTTACCGCTTAAAGTTGAGGCTATGAATTGTTAATTGGTGCTATTAATGTTGCTTGCAAAATCCGGCCATCATTCAGTCCCATCACCTTTGATATCTCTTTTAATGCATGTTTATGATCAACTGGGGATAACAACATTTGTATTTATTATAATTCTGTGGTGCATAAAGGAGCTAGAAACAGCTTTAATTCCAATGATGGTAAGTAATTTTCATTAAATGTCAATTTGTTATTAATTCAGAGCAAAGCTGAAATCAAATAGTGTTCATTAATCACTGTGCCGTCCAGCAGGCTGCTAATTAAAATGTTGGGGGGGCAAGCTCGTTATTCACTGGCAGACCTGATTGTTAATGTCGACTCATTGTCCTCCTCCACCAAGCTATCATTTATTTTCTTTGGTTTTCTTGTAAACTCTTGTTAATTATTAAATTGCTCTTTTTGGAACCCTTCTGACACTTTTCAGATAGCCGTCAAAGTGCTGGCCCAGAGAGGAGGGTGTGTGTTCGGCTAGAGTTGTGCACACAGAACCAGTTTGGGTCTCTTTATTTGTTTGACTTTGTTGTATAGGACTTTGATCACCACACTGTCAGTAACGCTGCCATTTTTGAATGCCACTCATACTTTTATAGGAGCTGTAGGCTGATTGCAAAGGCTATTTTCTCTCTGGTTCTAATGCTTTCATCATATGTCATTTTAAGTATTAAGCATGTGGGGTGGGGTGGGGGGGAATCAAATGTAGAAAAAAAAAAAAAAAAACCTATAATGATGCTGTAACCAGTTGTACAGTGCAGTGTAATATGTATTGCAATTTCACTGTTACACCTCATTTCCTGTACACTAAATTTATATCATCATTAGTTTTGATCATTTTACAAATCATTGCTGGTTTCTGTCATCAAGCTCTTAAGCTTCAGTGCCCATGTATACCACATTAGAGGAGGCCTAGCCATGTATGGGTTTCCATGGCATATTTTCATGTTTAATAAATGCAGCATCATAAAACAGTATCTTGCATGCACTTGCTGCTCTTGAGCACTTCTTTAACACTACCCCTATTGTCAGTGAGAATCTTTTCATTACAGCACTCATGCAACATTTCTCAAAGATCAAATTTGCCAATATCCAGGGTTTTCATCGACAATATTTCAACATGAATTAGTGCAAGGCCCTCTAACAGAGGTCTCCCACTCCCACAGTATTGGGCACAGAGGAGCAAGGTCAGTACCTTGGGCTTGCATACCTCAGCCAGGGATATAACCTGTTTTCCTACCCCTCAATTATGCATGTTATCCACCAGCAGCCATATGTCTCTGTCAATACCTTTTCCTAGCATTCAGTGGCGGTCTGTGTGGGATTTGTGTGCGTTAAATAATGCAGTACTGAAAGGTCAGGAGGGATACGAGGAGAGGGTCGATGTTTTGGCAAGTCCCACACGAGGGGAGGGGGGCAATGAAACCCCAAGAAGGTGCCGTTAATTTCCAGGTCAGTTCCAATAATGGCATGCATACGGTAAATGTCAAATAGCAGTCAACTTGTAATCAACCACAGCTGCGAAATAACGGATGGTTTTCCTTAAGGACCTAACTTACTTAACTTTGAGCAGAAAAAAACATCGTGCTGTTGAAATATGTTTAGGCACCAATGTACAAATCACTAAGGCCGACCTTTTCTTTCTGTTCTTGTCTTTAGTTTTGAATGTTTTTCAGGTTTCAGATTTTCAGATTTTCTTTCAGATTTCTTGTATGTGCACAGTATGATTTATACCCATAAAGTACAATATAATTGCAACAAATGTATCATATTACAGTTGCAGTAATTTAAATTGTTCAAAATGTTTTGCATTTGCCACTTATGACTCAGTGTACCCTAAGATATAATATAAAAGCACAGGTTTACATGTTTTGCTCCATAGTGATCCACTGTATATCACAATCCAGCCCACACACCTGCGTATTTTATTTGGTGGCATATGCTAACCCTTCTGTAAAAGATTTTTTTTCTTTTCTTTTCTTTTCTTTTATGGAAAATTACAGAATCAAACATGAAACTCACCAATTATTAATATTTTCCTCTCTACTAAATGAGAGGAACTCTAAATTCAGATGTTGGCATTTAAACCAGCAAACAAGGCAAAGTGTTTTCTGATTTAGCATAAACATTGTGACACTTTGTATATGAAAGGTAAAAGCTGAGCTACTACAAAATACTGTCACTGAAAAAGGCTCTTCATTGTGGTGAATGAAGATGCCTCACCTCTTATCAACAACAATATGCGGAGCACACCTCTCTTAGTTTCGTTGCCATAAATTATTGAAGTGATTGTTGGGATGATAACAACAACACGGCTGCCTTTAGTGGAAGAGGAAAGCTGTAATGAAAAGGGGAGAAAACTCAAGGTGAGCGTGACTCACAGACTACATTATCTGTTGGTTGCTCTGTTCCAATGTCAGCTGCAAAGACAGATTCTCCTTTCATCTATGCCCTTGTTCTGTGTTTGTGTGTGTGTGTGAGTGAGTGTATGTGTGTGTGTGTTTGTGTGTGACTGAAAGAGAGAGGATAAAATATGCTCAAATTTGAGGGTATGCTGTATGTGCGTGCAAAAGAGGGAGAAATCACTAGAGGAGCATCAGTTAGTTTGAGAGGCGTTGGGGGGTGGAAATGACTAACGGCCTTTTGTGTAATTAATGAGGACAGCGTTGATTTCCGCCGATAATTTAGCATGGTTGCCAGCGCTTGACTTCTGATCCTCATTTACCCTGGCTCTGTCTCTATTTAGATCAGCCTAGTGTGGGAGGAGTGTGTTAACCTTGGATAATACACACACACATCACAGGCAGATGTACAGAAACACACAAAGCCTTATCCACATCCACACAGAGGACCCCCCCCATACACACACACACACACACACACACACACACACACATACACACACAAACACACACACTCACTCCCCACCCCCCCGAAGCCACCCACACACACATGCACAATCATTTATTCCCTCTTCTTCTGTTTCGTTCCTTCTCTCTTTCACAAAAGCACACAAACACATGCACACCATGCACGCATACACAACAGCGCACGAACACATACGGCAGCCGTGCACTCGCAAACATACATACACACAGATGCAAACAACAAATAGACATTTGAAAACTTGCACACACATATAGACGCACGCATACACACGCAAACATACACACGTACACAACACACACAAACACACACATAAACACCCACAAGCACCTGAGGCAATGGAATAAATGCATCTTTAATGATAGCAGATAAGGACTTCCAACCAGGCCTGTAGTCATAGCTCAGTGATTTGGCTAGCAGGGAAAGGGATTGTGGGAATGAAAAACAAGCCAGTGGAAACTTCTAGGCCTCCAGGAGTCAGCAACCAAAAACCCATAGTCAGTCAGTCGGACCGAAAGGAAAAGCTCTGAGCAACTGCTTCAATATGCTGTCAAATGCTAAACAAAAAGTCTATTAAAACAACAGAAGTGTGTCTGTTGTGGTTTGCAACATGCGTGTGAGAATCCACACGCACCTCACAGTTGAATCATATTTAAAGGGCTTGTCTGTTTCATGTGTTGCTCTTCTGGCTTGGTTTTTGTTCTTGCTGTTTGTCTTGAAAACAATGTTGCTGCATACAAATTGTGACCACAGGACATGGTGATGCTATGCTGCTGTTGTTTGTTCTTTTTTTTATTGTTCCTGGGTGTAAAACTCATAATGAAATTGCTAATCACTTTCTGTTGTGATACATTAGCAGATGTGTGTGCACATAATATGAGGAAAGCAGTGTCATTTTTGTCAGGCTTACAGCATACCACCAACATATATTGGCTTAAGGCCCGCCATGTGCAGAGTCCTGCAAACCCCTGATTGACATACGAGCGCCGGCAATACTTTTTTCATTCACTTCTATCCAAACATCAATGGCACGAGGCTGTGTTGCAAGCCAGAGCTTAAACAAATGGCACAGCTCTCCCTCAGGCCTCTCAGCTGACATTTTCTGTATTTATTATGCATGTGGATGGGCAGTGGGGAATTCAGGTGTGACTAGATAATACTTGTGGTGTAATGGTGGGTTTGTATGTCTAACAACAACACAAATGCCCATATGGCACGGGGGAACCTGGGTGTGTTTGTGTTCAATATTCAAGGCCTCCCTCTGTCAGATATGCGTGCATACATGAATCCATGCATATAGAATTCAAAGTAATACACACAAGCATGAAAATACACGTTTTGTTTTTCTGCATGAATGTAGGCAGGCACGCACAGAGAGAAACACACACACACACACACGTGCGCAAATACATACAAACAATTTGGTAATATGGTTTTAAAGGCTTATCTAAGTTAATGCCATTCTAGACTGGCATTGTAGATAAGCTTCTATTGGCAACTGATCGAATGTAAGTGTGTGTGTGTGTGTGTGTGTATGTGTGTGTGTGTTTGACTGTTCGTCTTTCAGCCTGAGTCACTAAGCCCACCTGTCAGCGCTTCCATCACTGAAGGTGACTAGTCCTGGGTAATTAAACATTACACACGCTAGTGTTGCATGAGAGACCAACCGCCATCCATTATTCATGTTGTAGGTATGTTTTGGGGGGGGGGGGGGGGGGGGGGGCTTTTAGTAATGAGCTCAAAGCTGGCCACGGGGAGCCCCCGCTGTTTTAGAGAAGGGCTCCAACCTTGGCACTGGCGTCCGAGGATTTCAAAAAATAAATATATAAAAACAGAGGGGAAAAAAAACAAAAAAACACTACTCTGGTGGGCAATGCCATTCTGCCCCCACCCCACCCGTCGAACTCTGCCAACCGATTCCCAACCTGCCATGCCACAAACGATAAGCCTGTAATTCATATGTAAAACAGGGGCAATGGGGGTCACACAAATGATCCTACTGTTGGACTTGTGACGAGAATGACTCAAAATGTCGCATGAAACTCATTAATCAGAGACAAGCCGATGCCGCTGCTGGAGGTGAAAGCAGCTGAAATCCTGGCCAGAGGTTACATACGCCTTCCAAAGATTGAAATGTTGTTTCCCTCATATAGAGAGAAGATTTACTAATATTGGCTGTCAGGCGGATCTTCTCTGAACTTAGAGCAAAGTGTACATGTATATACATGAACACTGTACCAAGCCCGTGTACCTCAAGTGCACAAAAAATGTCTTTACTCCCAATTTTAGCAAAACTCTGAAACCAACAGGATGTGAGGTAAAATGCCACGAATTTAACAAGTTGTACTAGCTAATTTGCTGACACTGAATAACCAAGAAAGGAAAATAACATCCCCTGGGTGCATGCTTTACATTTGTACAGCATTAATCCAGCATACATGAATAACACAAAAGATATGTCCACCATCACCCACTCTTTATCAAAACCTGCAATTATAAATCACACTCATAAATGGTATTGCGCTATAAGAGGAAGAGGTGGTAAAAAGAGATGGATCATCACCAAAAATGGGAACAGGACAAAAAAGAAATCCTGTCAAGGGTATTATGGAAGTGTCTGAGAAGGAGGGCCATAGATCAAAGCGTGGGACGGCCATTTGTTCCTGAGGAATAATAGCTGTGATGTGTGTCGGACCCACTGACCCGCTGGAACAATAAAGCTGAGTCGAGGCTGCCTAAGAGCAATGACCTTGTACGCTTGAAACCTGCCCAAAACAGGGAAAAAAGAGAGATGGATGAGGAAGAGAGACACATGAGCAGGGAGAAACAATTACAATCTATATAAAGGCTGATTCCTGTCCGACACCACCACTCACTCCAGAGGGAGAAGATTGTTGTCGGCTTCCTCTTACCAGTAGAGTGGGAAAAAGGAGGATTTTATAAGGGATGAAGGTTGCAGAGGTGCTTTTCAAGGCAGGTCACTGCTCTTTCTCGAATACAGCATTCTCTACAGGCACTGCTGGCGCCTATTCTGCTGCTACTAAGACTAATAGTGTTATTCCCTCCCTGGCTAGAATGGGCTAGGCAGATTACTGAATTGGTGCCATTTTTAGTTTTAGTTGTGAGGTTGAATTTGATTCCCCACTCTGCCATGCAGTTGAGATCAAAACGTTTTTTTGGGCCTGCCTTTAAACCAGCCACACACTATGCAGTAACGCCATCATTTTAATAAACTTTTCATGATATACTGACATTGCCTTTATGTTCAGGCTTAATGTCTATGCTATGTCACTGATGGATGTTGTTAATATTTGATCCTGTTGGTATCATGACAGACTTTGATAACGATGCACACCTAGAAGGCAGAAGTTCCAGAGTTACCTGCTGTGTCTGAAAATGAAGATGGTGTCCTACAGCCTAGACTGAGGATTACTTTTGTCACATCTCAAAAGTGTGAGAGAGAAATATCCAGTGTGAGAGAAAAATAGCAAGGTACAAATCAAAGGGAGAAGCCATTCAGCCACCCCCAGAGAAAGGTAACAAAAGGCTCTCCACAAGCTGTGGGCTTCTCAACAGATAAAAGTCTGAGGGAAACAGGATGGCAGACTGGTGTTCATTGTGCCACTGAGAGGGGGAGGGGCAGACAGAGGAGTGAAAGGAGCCATCAAGGTTGAATGGGTGAGAAAAGGAGATCTGTGGGAGCAAATGAAAAGGGCCTGAATCAAGCATGCCACTGGCCTCAATAGGATGAAATGACAGCAGTGTGTATGGAGGTGGTCTCGACATGTGACCACCACCAACCATGTAATCACAATGCCAGGGAGTAGAGAAAGGAAATATCTGTGTTGGTTCTCTTTTGATATCTTGCAAAACTAACAGGCACAAAATCACATTTTCAGTGAAATAGCTTTTGCCTACATATCCTATTGAAAATGCATACATTTGGAAATCTCACCTGCAGAAAACTGAAAATGATACATCTCTTCACTCTGCCCTGTTTGTGCCAGTTTCATTAGAGTGGATGAATTTACAGCACATTCTGGGAGAGATGTTGACAGGTATTAATGCTATATCTGCTTTCAAATTTACATTACTACACAAATAAATATTTGCATTTTTTTTCCAATGATGACTTTGATTAACTATATCTATTGGTGTGTAAGGATAGTCATCTTCTGACAAATTCCTCATCCCAAACTTCTCAACTTCAGTTTATTTCTTACGCTGACAGCCTGTCAAAGTCTGCAGACTTTCAGAGCCCAGTTGTTCATAAAGTCTGGGCACCTGGCCTGCTGAGGTGCACTGTGTGCTCTAATTGGACCATGGCCCATGCCCCAGTTATGACATAAACTCAATGATGTGACCGGTGCCAGCAACTGATGGAAAATATCAAAACTGGCAATCAAAAATCGAAAGCAAAGCTTTGCACATGGTGCTGAACATTTATCAGTAAATATGTTAAATTAGATTTTTTCCCCCCAACTCATTCAGTAGGAAGATTTTTTTCTTCATCTGGTTCATTTTGTGATAATATCAAACACAAAAGTAGAGCAAGACAGCCTTCCAGTGAGTGATATATGTGAATCAAGAGTTATTTCACAGTGATTCTTTTTCAAGTGCAGCAACTATGTCAATGTCAAGAAACAACTGACTGGCCCGGGGACCTTAGTAGTTCTTAGTAACTCAGTGCAAATCAATCAATCCCTCATTCATGAGTCACAGCAGCCAAAAAAGAAAGATCCACTAGAAACATCAGTTAAATATTAACAGATTAGTCACAAATCACACTATCTGCTAGGATCAAAGAAAAGCGAGCCGCTCTGAACTAAGTGAGAGGGTCAAGATTTGTCACAGTGCATGAAAGCAAATGACTATGAAAGTGACAATGGCAAAAGTAACAATAGCCTTGCAAGCGTACACTGCATATTATGGCATCAGAACAATAGTGACAAACAGAAAAGCAATCCAATCAAGTGGAGATGCAGGGAATGCCTGCTGTGTTGCCAAAGCTGAGAGGCATTATCAGAAAATACACTGTGTTGCTCTTCAAGTATAAGAAAATTACACTAATGTGTTCACTAAAACCTTAGGCCTTGCATACTCCAAACATACAGTCTCTTCCTCATTATCTTCACATCCACTATTCTGTCAGTCTTCTATCTCTGGCGTCTGTTTTGTCAACCATTCTACTAATTAGGCCATCATCAGGGTCATCGTCACCATCCCAACCACAGATCTTTATCATCATAGCAACACCGGCTGTCACCAGTGGATGCGGTGGGCATCAGGCGATGGAGGCGGCGCTGGTGCATTCATGATGTCTGATGTGTGTTGATGAGTGATGCTGTCTGACGGTTGATGTTGGGCGAAGCGTACAGTAATGGGGAGACCGAGGTCAGAGAAACCATTACCACGGTGGGGGAGGAGGGGAGGAGGGAGATGTGTGCCATTGTCTTCTTCAACTAATAGGGCGGGGCTGCCGTCTTTCTGTCATGACTGAGTGTCCGTGCACTGGCTTTGCATTCATTATGGCAGAGGACTGTGTCCCGACGCTTGTCATAAATACATGTCATGGGTGGCATGGCGTAAAATGTTGCTCTGATAGTTGCGGAGGAGGAGGAGAAGGGTACTTTGTTGTTTTATGGAAAGATTTGTTCTGTTTGTCCTTTCTTTCCTCCTTGTCACTTTAGAAGGCCTGTTTTACCGCTGGTGAAGTGGACATGTCTCGACGTAAACCTTCACTGAGCGTTGGATGAGATCATTAAACACTGCATAGACACAAGTATGCCAAAGCATATGCATGAATAAATCAGAGGCACGGACACAATAACCATTGTAAATTTTCAACATTTTTTTGTACAGCTTCTACTCTGATGACATACTGTTTATGGAGAAATGATCCACCTTAAATAAAGCACTAATTTTGCATTTATTTTCAGAATTGACTCAACTGAGACAGGAGTTGACCCCAATCCTGTCATGCAAATAACTCCAGAGTGCGAATAATAATAGCTGTTCAGATGAGGTGGCACGTAATTACTGTGCCTGACCTCTCCAAGCAGTTACTGACTACCCACAACATGCATGAAACCATTTAGTGTGTTCCATCTATCAACATGTGTCATTCTGTTGTCCTCATGACAAGGTTACCATAGCATTACACTGACGCTCGTCGGCTAAGACGCCACGTATCATTGCAAGGTCATAACTCAATGACTGTTGACGCCGATGGATCCCTCTTATTATGATGAGTTGGAACACCTTGATATCCACTGCAACATTAGCGCACCATCTGGAAGGGTAATGTGACGTCCTCTGGAGTCGCGGTTTGGGCCCTTGCTGTGCACAGGCTTGTTGACTAATATTTCTGTGTGAAAAATAAAGAACGGAGGCACGGAGATGTGAAGGACGTTGAAGAGGTAAGGTGGGAGGAAAGAGGAGAAAGGCGACCCTTCAATCTGAAATAGGGGGTGACAAGGCAGGAGGCGGGTGGATTCATCAAACAGCCGGGATCTTGTTCCGACACTAATTTTGGGCTCAAAGCTGTGGGTAATGAACATATCCTATGACAAATGGGGGGATCGTAATGGTTGAAGCGTTGTTGGGGATGCATTTGCATTCCAGCAGACTGCCGTGACACCACCTGGTGTCTGGGGACAAAGGAACGTGGGAGGGGAGGGAGCATGTCCCCAGAAAAGTGAGCCACAGGCTTCCTTTGCAACAGAAGATGACAACTGCCTGCTTGGGGGGGTTGTGGTTGCAGAGGTCCGTGTACGCTGAAAAATGTATTGATAACAAATGCACCCAATGATTTAAGAATCAGTTCACCTGAGTACTTAAATATTGATTGAAATGGCAGGCGCAGGCATGCAGGCGTAATTGGGTGTTTGTATTTTGTTTGCAAGAGACGGCATAAAGGTATTCTGACAGGCTGCCAGCTTCAGAGCACATGTCTACTCAATGGGACATTTGATTCATAGCCCAGCAGCCCTTCACATTGTGTGCATAAAGAGTTCTGACAGACATATAGGAGGAGTCCAAACAAAGCAAGTGGAGAACCTGAACAGCCCCGTGGTGCATGGGCATATATATGCATGAGAGGAATATGACTGTAAAGAAGGGGAGGGAAGACACTTTATCAGCAGACTAATACCAGTGTTATAATGTATGTTTTATTTCTTTTTATAGGCATGCATGGTGCACATGCAGTTTTCTGTTTTCTGACAATTAAATACAATTTCTTTGTATTTTCTTTGTCAGACAAACAACAAACAGAGCCTCTCTGTGTGTTGTTACCTGGCTATGTACTGTACATGCCTGCTCACAGAGGGAATGTATCTGTTACTGATTTAAGCATTTAGAGAGTCCGTCATACAGGTCATACAGTCAATTTTGTGACAATGTTACATAACTGCTGATGAGCATGCAGCTAACGTTTGCTTACTTCTCAGATGTCTAGTAAAATGTGACACTGTCCTTATCTTTTTGCTTGGACTGTTTGCTTGCAGACCAAGCAAACAGTGATAGCTGAATCCACTGTAAAACCTGTATAGGCAAAGCACATCACTCACGGAGTCTCCCTATGAAAAGACAGTTTGGTTGGTGTTTAATTGTTTAGAAATTGTACTCGAATTCTGACAAATACAGTAGATTAAAAGTAGTGAAGAAAAAACATACACACAAGCAAATGATATAAAGAGTTTACCTACTTACTTGCTAACCGTAAGTAAGCATTAATTATAGGCTTATTGAGAAAAACTCCTAATAGTCAACAGTGTGTAGAATGAGGCTTTCAAAATTATGAGCTAATAAGTAGTTAATTATGACTAATACAAACCTAATAAATGACTAGTACACTAATAAAAGACTAATTAATGGGTTATACAAATACCCTAAAGTGTTACCCTGTGAATTTAAGGAATTATATTTTATACATATATTACATTTATATATATTACATATATCGTAAATGTGAAAAAAATAAAAACCCAACACCAGGAATTATAGGCATTATTGCCAAATTGATAGATTTCTATCATCTGCTGTGCCACTTCACTTTGACTGTGTGTGGCAGCCCACTGACTGAAAAGAAGTAAGAAAAAACTTTCAACCTGTTCTTTTCTTCTTAATCAATATTACTTTCCCTCAGGTGAGGCTTAGGAAAAAGGTTTTCGTGAGAGTCGTACAAATTCAATTTCAAATTGAATCGTTCTTCTTGCGGGCAGGTGCTTTTTGTCACATGTTAACATTTTATCACTGATGCCATCTTGACAGTTTCCCTTGGCAATGCTCAGATGGTAGGTTATTAACACATGCTGAGAGGGAAAAAATCCATATTCCACAACTTGTTGTTTGTCAGTTTGACAGTCGTCAGCATTAACAACATAGTCAGCCTGCAGGAAACATAGCAATTACCTCTAGACTCTCAATTAATGAGCTTTGTGAAAATGTTATTATTACTGTTACAGAGCCTTATCAGACCTTGCCAGGCTTCTCTCTTCCTCCTTCTCCAAAAGACACCAAGAGTCGAGTGCACACTACATTAATTTTAGCCTTAAAATCTAAAAAAAAAATTTAACATTTTTCATCAAAATGGCCTCTTTTTAGTTGGAAAAAATAGTTACTGTATTGAGTGTGAATTAAAACTAACTCCACAAAATATGCTAAAGAAAGTCTGTGTCTTCTATGGAAAAATTCCAAAATATAAAATGCAATAAATTAAAGAAAAAGGGCAAAGATGGATGAATAAATGAGGTTGCTCTTATTGGTAATTTCTGACAGGATTGTACTTGTTACAGTAATTTCAGATGCTACTTTTAGGAGAGAGTGGAAAAAATCGGCATATCTCCTCAAAAGTGACTCACAGCTTTGATTAGATATGCCAATCAGTTATTCAATTACGAATTTAGGGAGATTTACGAGAAGACACCGGGTAGTACCAGTTTATAATAACATTGGTCGGAGTAGTCAGCTCAGTTGATATAATCATCTACTTTGATGCTTAAAGTTCTCAGTGAAGTCAGAAGGTTTAACATTAATAGCATTAATAACTAAGCAACAAAATCATTCAACTGATATGAGGGTCGTCACCAAAAACCAGCAATCATTACTTTATTGAGAGTAAATTAAATAAAGTCAGTTTGTGCACAGTTTATTCTGGTGTGGATAGCATTTACTGTTTTGTATGAATCCAGCCATCTTTGTCTTAATGAAAGCTCAAATAAGAAAAACCCAATCTCAAAGTGTTGATGTTTCTTATTGCTCTTTTGTCTTTTGTGAATGCTACAGCTAGAAGGAGGTAATAATATAAACTTCCATTCACCTCTGAAGATGATTTGGAAAAGAATTTAAAAATATATATACCCATCTAAGGGTAAATTCTGTGGTAAGGTTTATACTTAAGACTTGAGATGAATAATAATAATCAGATTAATAACAGATTAATAGATCAGATAAATAATAATTTGGAATTTGATATGGGATGCAAATATACCTGTTTAAGTTATATTACATGATGATGATTATTACAGTAGGAGTAGTAGCGTGTTTGTTGTTTCTGTTAGATGGATGAAAGATGTTTTAGACAGATGGCTATGGCAGTGGTAAAATGCTGAAATGTGGTTATGAAACATCTCCTTAGAGCTTAAACCACAAGTATATTTATTTGCTAATCTGCCCCCAAGCACCTGGGGCACAAGTCTTTTTCAGCCTTTTATCTATTTGCCTATTTGATCCTGAGGGACCTCAGTATGTAGGATCGCAAAGGAGGACTGCCTGTCTGGCATAGTTAAGAGAAGGCAAAGTCCCAGGCCTCTAAAATGGTTTCCCCTTCATATTCCTGGCTCAGATTCAGGGGTCCAGAGCCAATGTCAATGTCAGCCTCTGAAGGCTGCAGGTCTGCCACCACCCTCTCCCTACACCAGCTATCCTCCTCACTGAAATAGGCCCCAGATGGAAATGGTGTAAGAGTGTGAAAGAATCGTGTTGACAGAATTCAGGACCCAGTTAAAGGTCTCACTTTGACAAGACGAATCCTAGCCCGGGGCCTCCTTCTCTCGCTACTTTCCATTCTCTGTCTTTCTCCCTCTCTCTGTCTCTCTGTCTCTCTCTCTCTCTCACACACACACGCACTCTCCCTCTCTCTCTGAGCATGGATACTGGCAACATTTCAAACCCTCTTATTTATTTATCATCTCATTATGATTCCCCCTCGCACCTCAGTCCCGCAGAGGATTTTCCAAAGGAGGAGATACCTAAAACAGCCCTTATCTGAAGTCTCCTTTGTCCCCAACTTCTTAGGAATTGTTTAACAGGATTATTACTGAGGTTACACAGTCCATTATCCATTCAGTTGGAGGTAGAAGAGTGATTTACATTATGAATCATTTTTCTTTCCTGTGTCTACTTCATTTCTGATGTAATAGGGTGCAGAAATGACCTCTACTCAAAGCAAAGTAGGATAAGCCTTGGAGGTGCATTATGGAATTAATTTGAAATTTGTTTGGATGAAGGAAAAAATAAAACTAAAAGCTTAAGGAATATAATTATAACACAGAGATATTGCCACTGTATCTTTAGATAGAAAAAAAAAAGACATCAGGTAAATAAATGTCACCGCTGTACTGTTCCATATTTTAATTACATTTGAAGATGAAAACCTCTGCATAATTGAATATATAAATGCATTGCATATTTGAGTGCTACAGCTTATAATAAAACATAACTCCCTTGAAAATGTAAACATCTAATGTAAAGATCCATTTGGCTTATGAAGTATAAGAAAAGTAAACTCTTCAAGAACTCCTTAGGGTTTAAAAAGTCAGGGAATTAGACACTGTAGAGAGAAAAAAAAGGCTAAAATGCTGACAAGGTGAAAAAGATTGAGGCTTTTTTCTAAGTTAGCAGGATTTGTTGGCAACTGATGCACACCTAATTGCAACTAAAATTGACGTAAGTTAATGTGTTCTGGTAGAAAATGTAATTTCATGTGTTACGGACATGAGCTTTCCAATAGAAGCCCAATTAACTTAACTGATTGATGCGAGAATGGCTGTAAGCATAACTGATAACAAGAGGAAAATGTAAAAGAGCGAAATGAACAGAAATTATGCGTGAAGACGTGCGGACCTTTCCAGTGGTTTGTCTCAACGCATGGAGTGATGCTTGAGATGGTGTGAGGGACTTTCTGGAGTGGAATCTGCTTCCCCCTCCATGTGGTAAATGGTTTGTGACTGGTGTTGAGTGATGCACCCGCTCTAGGATACCCAATGCTAATGTGTTTTGCACACAATGTTTCATGCTGCATGGCAAGTAAGGAGCACCATTCAGACAATATTATGTGTGTGCATTACACCAAAGTTTGATACAAAAGGAAACATTCTTACTGTGTGAAATGAATATTTTTTTGTGTCATCTGATCTCATGTCATCTTTACCGTATGCCACTGATAAAAGTGAAGATCCATAGAAATGTATTTGTATTAATGAATGAATAAAAATGCTTTACAACCACAGGGTAAAAATGATTTGAAAGTTTCAGAAAATGCAGTCCAGTAGCACTGAAAAACACCCATAACACTTAGAAACGCCACTATTATTAGCATATAAGCATGGTGCATGACACATTAATAGGTTGTTTTGAAGATGATAAACTCAGCATTAATATTACAGTGAATCTTTAATGAACAAAAATTGCATTCTTTCAAGTATTCATATGCAGCATACAAATCCCCTAATAAACCATGTAGCATTATAGTCAAAGACTCCCAGGACCCTGTATTCGCACTTCCACGAGTCCTCAGCTGCAGTCTGACTCCCATGACCTCACTTGCATACAATAGGGCGGCATTATGTGATCAGTTATTTCTGGCAGGCCTTTGACAACTGTTTTCATCTTCATGCCCTCTTATTGATGAGTTAATGTGGTCTTTTAGCTTTTCATTTGAGCCAGCTGCCTGGCAAGGTGAATCTCCCTCAGGCTTTAATGGCCTGCTGTACAGCGGAGAGTCAATCCTACCACAGACTGATAGATAAATCAGAGAGAGGGGAGTGAGGGATGAAGGTGGTATGTAGAGCAAGTGACTCTGGGCAACTTGGAGTTCATAGTCCTGATCCACTTTTCCCTTTCTCGTTTGTGTCTTAATTGAATAAAGAAGTAAAGACCTCTCATTCCCCAAATGCAGAATCAACTTTTTTCCCCATCTTTTATTTCATCAGCCCAAAGAGGGGAATGACAGCTGTATGTGCAGAGAGACAAGATTGAAACTTGTGATGATGGCTATTCTATTTGGCAGAAAAATCGACTCCGACATCCTCATTTCCTCTTCCAATGGCTTCAAGACCCCCATCATATTTTTGACAAAATTAATCTACCTCTTTGAAACTGTCAGTCAGCCCTGCAATGTCAGAGATGCTGAGTATTATGACTTGATGTCTTTTTTCCCACATATTAATTTGATGGAAATGTTGTGAGTTGATGAAAATGGGAATATCTGACAGACTATTACATTCATCTAACCATGCTTTTTTAAACATGTCTTTCTTGTCCTCCTTTATTCCCATGCTTGTGTTTGACCAAAATACAGCACTTTCCTACACAGAAACCCCTGACAATTTTATGCCTGGAAAAATGTAGTCCTCTGTTTCGAATGACCCTCCTTGATAGTGACACTCTGCTGTGTCTCATCAAATTAATTAACTGTCTGATGGATCATAAATCAGCCAACACATTAATGGGGCCTGGTGTTTTATGCTGATTCAAGCCTTTCTGCATATCACTGTAGAAAGTATATGGTACAAAGCTTCCTTTGATCAGGCCTACATCACAACAGGCTGGTTAATGTTTTGTCATCTACATCTGGCCTATACCTTAGAAAAGAATGATGCCCCACACTTGCAGAGTGTCACATTGTTTCATTTCAGAAATGTTAGATTGTTTTCATAACTTGCCACTGACTGTAAACATTCACTGTGTAAGAAAATCATAGCAAAAACTCATTATCACCATATTCACAGTGTTGCCATTGGAAATGCAACCGTAGCGATTTTGACAGAGAAGTAGGAAAGCCTATAAGGTAAGAGTTTCTGTCATCTTTCAATGACTTCAGTCCAGAGTTGCCGTAAATGTTTCCTCGCTGCTTGAGGAAATAAAAATCTAACACATATTTTCTAAAATGTAATGGAGTGATTTGACAGTAAAGATACACTCTGCAGATTTTTTTTTTTTTTTTCAAATTCCAGATGGAGTTCTTTTCATGCAGTGTGTGCAACTCTATACAATGTGGTGGGAACACCGACCTTTGGACAGCATTTCTGAGTAAACAGATGTGAATAAAATGCTTCAGTGGTTTTCAAAACACTCTCATGACCAGATTCTTGATAATTCAAAGAAAAAAATGCTGAACAAAACCCCTTGAAGAGCAGATTTAGGTAACAGGAATGGATCTCATTTTTTTTTTTTTTTTTTTTTTTTAACATTTTGTGTTTTTTAAATGGGTAGATCACAATTTAGGCCTAGTTGTGTGTGAAAACAGTAAGCTTTCTAGTGTCAACTACAATAGCTTCCAAAGCTAAAAACAAAACAAAACAAAACAAAACAAAAATAAATCTATGTCCAACAATTATGGCACAGAAAATTCAGTCATTACAATGCACCAGAAAGCATGGCTTGCAACTATATATTTCAATAATGCACATGAAGATATGTCTGTCGGGAACTTCCTGTTTTCAAAAGGAGATATAAGAAGGCTTTTGAAGGCTTAAATGATTACCTCACTGCCTTGTGTTGAAGTCAAGCGAGAAGATGCAGCACTGTGGCCCACAGATCCATGCCACTAAAGCAGCCAGTGACTCTACAGCTGCGCCATTGCTCTCACAATTCATTGATTTATGGGTAAAAAAAAGCAATCTTATCCTTTAAAGCTGTATTCACTAAGATTTACTGAGTTTCTCAGTGCTAAAGCGATCAGTGAAGTGTTGCTCTGTGTGATTCAAACTGATGCCAGACCATTTAATGAGATGTGGGTTAAAACAAAAAGCAAACACTTAACCTCACCTTAAACAGAGAGATACCTTACACCATGTAGATCAAATTATGTTGTAATTTTCTTTTTTTTTTTTTTTTTTTGTCAATTTGACTCTACAGGGTCCTCGCTTCAGTCGACCTGCAGTGTTGCATAGTGCACCTTTAAAAAAGCCAGCTGTTTTAATATAATTAATGTCAGCGTTGTGGGTGTAAAGTTGAGTGTGAATGAGCAGGCAAACACTTGAGCTCCTCTCATAACTTTAGTGAGCAACATAAACCAACAGGCAGCAGTCCTAACTGAATTTAGCAATAAAACGGCTGTCACTGAACATACAACAAAAGTGAATACTATGCTCATAATGAGTGTTGAATATTAAATGAATTAGGCTGTTCCATACAATTAGTAATTAAATTATAGCAAACAAAAGTTAAATACCTTGTCAGTATGAATATATTAACCCTCCTATTATGTTTGGGGTCAATTTGACCCCAGCCAATGTTTAACGTCTCTAAATAAATGATTAACATCATTTTTTTTGCTTCATATTTAATGAGTGTTCCTAATGTAATGGGTTCTACCGGGTAAACATGAAATTGACATGATGATATGTTTTCAATGTCCTGTACACACTTTGTAACGCATGAGTTATAAATAACAAAAATCTGTACTTAGAAATAATATAAAGCCATTAAAACACCAAAAATGAATATTTCTTTCCAATTTCAGATCAATCAGTGAGATTTTATGGTGATTTGAATATTTTTCCATTTTCGCGTAATAGGAATACTGGATGTATAAGTGGGGGTGTTGGGGAGTTATGTCTTATTTAAAAGGCTATTTAGGTAATCAACAAAGAAACATCAAGTACTTAACACATAAACTTTGGTAACAATTTTAGTTATAATAATTTTGTGAAAGTTTAAACTGCAGGGGTCAAATTGACTCCAAACATAAAGGATGTTCAAAAATGTGAACATAACAGGAGGGTTAACTAACTTCCTTGTCAAAATTAACTCTTACATTAATATAGTTAGCCTGTCAGTGTACCACTGTTGTGTACTGTCATGTTACCCTTTTGTTCATGACTGTCCAACTGTCCAACTTTGAAAAATGAGAGACCACTTGTCTGAATCCTTTATGCCCTTAGATGATATGATGACACTGTGATGCTTTTTTAGCTGAAGGGAGCAGAGAGATGGTATTAAAAACAATAATACAATAATAATAAGTAGGGATGCACCGATACCCAATACCAGTATCGGGTATCGGTACCGATACCGGGCTTGAGTACTCAACTCGTACTCGTAAAATATGTGCCAATACCACGACACCGATACCAGTTTACGGAAGCACGCAGTTTATGTTAATTGACTGCAAGGCGGGCAGTGTGGAGTCATGTCAGCGGTGTGGAAATATTTTCAGGTGGATGAGAGCGAGCGTGACAAAAACAAAGCAGAATGCAAATTATGTTCAGCAAAACTGTCTAGAGGAGGGACCAAATTTACAACACAAGCAACTTGATAAAATTTGAAATTTGAAATCCCAGCACAGCACAGAATATAAGGAGTTCACTAGCAACACCGACAAAGACAACCAACTTTGCGGCAGATGCTGGTGAGGTGGGAGAAAATGTCCAGAGGCAACCCGCGTGCGGTCAAAATCACAGATGCTCCTGCCGAGTATATTTCCCGGGATGACCAGCCATTGTCCGTGGGCGATGATCTGGGATTCTGGCGTCTTCTCTACTTACTGGAGCCAAGGTATGAGATTCCCAGCCATCACCATATCACAGACACGGTGCTACCAAAGCTGCACAACTCCGTGAAAAAACACATCCGCATAAAACATCAGGGCTCTCAAACCTCACGCCCAATGTGTGAGACTTGAGAGCAAAGGCAAAGAAACTCTCCAGCTACAGCAGCGCACTGACATAGATTGTGTAACAAAGCGAAGAGTTGCCACTCCGCTCTATTTTCACTGGCTAACAGCAGCACACTGGCTTAGCTTGTTTATTCAGAGAAGAGGTATCACTTTGGCTTATTTTTCAATCTATGTTATCACATGCATCCTACTGCTCATTCATTGGTAGCTGAATTGTTAGGTCTTTTTGATATTGTATTGTTGATATTGTAATTTACATTTTTAAAATAGTAATACCGGTAATAATTTAACATAACACTCCCCGACGCCGCCACCACCAAAATCTCACTCTGAACTCAGTTCAAAACTTGAGAGCCCTGAAACATCCGCATAAAACATATCTGCAGTGTATGACAATTTTGTTAAATTTGTGTTTGTACTGCAGTGAAACTTGTGACAGTCACCCATGTTCAAGAAAAACATGCTGAGGAATGTTGTTCAAATAACAGAACATCTGTGGAAAAATTAAAAAAAAAAAAAAAATCAAAGTAATTCTATAATGTGTAATGGCGTTATTAAGTACTCGGTATCGGTATCGGTGAGTACTGAAATGCAAGTACTCGTACTCTACTCGTTCTGTAAAAAAGTGGTATCGGTGCATCCCTAATAATAAGCTTATTTTTTTCTGGTATAAAGTGCTTAACAGAAAGAAATGGGAACAGCAATTAAAACAAAAGAAAAAAACAGATCATAATACAGAGGGGAATAAAAAGAAATCACACAAAAATATACATTTGCCCATAGTGGGTTAATAAAACACAGCAACATATCAAGCCACCATAAAAGCTTTCTGATCAAAGAACATTTTAAGAAGAGCTTTAAAAGACACTAAATATGTTGCCTGTCCAACCTGTTCCACAGTTTCAAGGAATAACCAGCAGAGCCGTATTCACTGATCTAAGTGAATGCCCAGGCACATAAGGGTGTAAGTTGGCAAGTATCGGAGTGGTATGTTCATATTAATTAGAGCCATTTGAAATCTGGGCAGCAGTGTTGGAAGCTGGCATAAAGTGCATTTTAGTAGTGAAGGTAATTGATGCATGCATGACCTTATGTACATCTTTAGGAGACAGAAATGATATGATTTTAGAGATTTTTTTTTAATTAAAAGATGCATGACAGGACAACATTTGTCACTGAAGTATCAAAACAGAGATCTGAATCATGAATAGCTCCAAGATTTCTAGCAGATTGTTTGATGTTTTTGCTAGGAAACACAGCTGACTGTGAGGCAGGTTGGTGAAGTTTGTGGGACCAACGACTGTGACCTAAGATTTACCATCAATGAATTTTAAAATGTTTTCAGACAGCAAACATTTAATGTCACTGAGGCATGCAAGCAGATTATCAAGGCTGTTGGCAGTAGCAGTTTTTGACATAGGCGAAGCGGGCAGACGCCCAGGGTGGCATTTTTTTTATGTCACGTGGGGGGCGGCACAAGGGTATGTAGGAGTAGTAACATGGAAGGGCACAAGGCAGTATTTTCGCTTAGGGCGGCAACATATGCAGAACCGCCACTGGCTGTTTGGGGTTGTTGGTTTCAAGGGGGACATATAACTGTGTGTCATTTGCATTACAGTGGTGGGAGGTGCTATGGTTCTGAATGATCTGGCTGAGAGGAATCATGTAAATTGAGAACAGCAGTGGGCCAAGGACAGAGCCTTGAGGAATGCCTCAATGCCTCAATCGAGGAACAGGCATTTGATATAGAGGACTTCCCTTAAGACCAACCTGAGGGGGAATATCTCTTTTAAAACCTTTGGCGGAACAATATCTATACCACAGGTAGAGGATTTCATCAAAGAAATTATTTTATTTAGTCGCAAGATGTTAATGGTTTTAAACTCGAAATGTGAAGCAAGATTATTATTGATGGTGGCTATATTCCATGGATGAAGTGAAATTTGAGACTGAATGTTCTCTTGCTTGCTTGTAGCTGAGAGTGGAATTGATCATATTAAATAGTTTAGAGTTACTACTTTTTGGATATTATGTCACAAATATACGCTGATCTTGCATTTTTTCTGCTTTCTCATAGTTTGTCACACATTTTTTAAGAGCATTGTGGGTAAATGTGGACCTCCATTTGTATTGCCATTTATATTGCCATTGTAGTTTCTGCACTGTCGAGCAATATGGTCAAGAATGGGAAGACAGTAGCTGTTGAGACAGGTTAGTAGTTTAGATTCTGTGGAGGTGGGAAAAGACTGAATGGAAAAAGCATCACTGAATCAGTGATTCAGCAGTCAGCAGTAAAAATACAAGACCATATGAAGGGGTGAGGTTTTAAAACAGGAGAGGGCAGAGGTGCTTTAAAATAGCAGCTTTGTGATCAGATACAAAGATGTCCACTGACTGTAGGTTCTCTGGGCAGAGTCCAGAAGAAGGTGCCAAGTAAAGGATTTGACCTTTGGAATGTGTAGCTTCTTTAACTGACTGTAAGAGGTTTAATGATTCAACTAGATCTATGAACTCACCAGACACAGAGTACGCAGGAAAATAAACATGAATGTTTAAAATCGTCCATAGTACTCTGTCATACTTGGGTGAAACAATAGACAAGAGTTCAGAAAATTCTTTGATAAAATGAATTTACTTTGGGGCTCTATAAACAAAAATACACAAAGGAACAAGACTTGTAATGAGACAGAGAAATAATGTAAAATTGCCAAAAGAAATATGAGGGCGCTTGAAGTACTTCTTCTTGAAGTACTAAAAAACAAACAAAAAAAAAAAAAAGAAAAAGAAAAGAAAAACACCTCTGCTGAAGGGTCAAGGAAGATGGAAATGTTGGAAATGGGGGGTTACCTATACTAAGACAGCCTGGGGTCTAGGGTCAGCATTGTCTCATTTGCCATAAGAAAGTCCAGGCTATTGGATACAATCAGATCATTCATTATGAATGACATGTTACAAAGTGACCTTGCATTCAGGAGCCAATTTTTTTTTCAGTGTGTTACTGAGATCTCTGACTATAGGGGCAGATACACAGCTGATGCAATTTATGTTGCAAGTATTAGTTCTCCACCTATGCCACAGGGGATAAAACAGCTTGTTGTTGCAGATGAGAGTCTAGATCTATGTGTTGACATATTATAAAAAGAAGTGTCAGGAATAGGGGGATGTATAAGGTTGCCGTAGGTTCCATCACTGAATTTGGGTCCACACAAGCAATGGATGAGAAGCATGAGGAACCAGTTGGACTGGCACTAGGACCCTTGGGACATCAGTAGAGGTGAACTGGTCAAAACAAGTAGACGTTGAGGAGATTTTTTAGCTATCTGAGGGGAGCACCTAAGTGGGCCATGCAATACAAAATGTTTGAGGATAGTAGCTTCATCCCCCCAGCCAATTAAAATAACTACCATTCTCGTAAGAGATTGAAATTGTCAGCGTATGAGATGCTGTGGGCAGTGCAGGCTGATGAGAGCCTGACTGTTCCTTATGGATGTCATTCACACCTATGTGCACAATGGCCTTGGTAATGCCCGGCTCATTTGCAAGGGTCTCAATAGCTTTGTCCTTTATCACAGATGGTGGCACCCAGGACACAACAAGTTATTGCTGAACTTGTTTTAACATTCCTGATGGTGGAGTTACTTATGATGAGGGTTGTGACTTGATGTGGTTGTGTGGGAGCTTTTTTTTTACTTGAAAGCTGCTGCATTGCCAGTGTAGGAGCTCTACTCCCTAGACCGGTACCAGCAGCAGAACCACTTGAATTGTGGGCAGCAGCAGTGGAATGGCTTTGGTCTCCAGGTCAGCAGAAAGCAGGTATTGCTCCAGTTTCCACAGGAAAATCATCAGCTGGACAGTCCCCAGTGGTGAAGTACAGGAGGAGTTCCTACCTCGTTTCTTGTCACTTTGGATGACAATCCAAAACAGAACAGATGAGTGCCTTGGGGTTGGCTCCAAGCCTGGACCAGGGGTGCTCCTCGTGCATAGGTCTGACTATCGGAGGCTCCAGCTCTGAAGGGTGGTTTTGTTGTCAGGAATTTTGGAGCCTTCCATGGCTGGTGAGTCCGGGAGTCACTCATCTTCTCAGATCTGGTAGAGCCTGGTGATCTGATATTTGTCAACCTTTGAGTTTGGTGATTTTTTGACTTAGCCGAGGGCATCCAGAGCAGTCTGAGGAGAGGTGAGCAGTGGCATTGATATAAGATGTAACTTCAGGGTTAATAGTCCACACAATATATGATATCAGGACAGTCAGAGGTGTCAGTGCGCCAGCGCAACAAACACTTCTTGGATAAAAACAGTTCAAAATAGTCCATAAATAGTACAGGCAGACCATAAAATCCATCAAATACTCTGATGGTCACAAGGAGCTGTCAAAAGTTAAAAGTCGCAGTGGCAGAGTAACAACTCAACCGGTAGTGTTGAAGCTGTCATGATTGCCATTTACATCATAGTTTAGTGAGTAACTGAAAACACAGGCTGATCAGCATGCTATTAGGAAGATAAGCCAAGAGACATTAAACATTAAAGGAAATGTCACTGTTTGATATCATGTTTTTGATTCCCTGCATACAAAAAATGTGTTTTCTGACAGATGAAAGAAAATCAAAGGAAAGTGTGCATGCATGCTACAAAAAGTCTTTAAGTGTCAGTGCCTGCATTGAGCTGTTGAAGGAGGCTACTGATCTCTACAAAAAGATCAAACATTTTATCAGATTGGGAGTACCTGATTTGTGTGACGAGCTGTTCAATATGCCGATTCTCTTTTCAGAGGCAGGTGAGCAAGGACCACACTTGTGACAAAAATTGCATGCAAACGATTGCAAACAGTGTAGGAGCTAGTGACAATAAACTTGGATATGACTGCAACTCTATCAGGTGTTTTTTTATACGATGAAAGAGATATGCCAAATATGAAGCAAGGAATTTATAGTTTCAGAACAGTGAGAAAGGTGTCAGAGTAATCATGTGGGACTTATGGGCTCATGCCAACTCCAGCTCCAGTGGGATGTTGTCTTAATCCTGAAGTCTTTTGGGAGATGGGCCACAGTGTTGGCTCACAGAGACAATTCTTCCAGGCACGATCTCATCAATTTCTCAGTGAAGGGTCCCCATCCAATGTTCTCCCCTTTTGTTGTGCTGTGACTTGTGTCATCTCCCAATTTATTGCACTGTGAGCGGGCAGTTTTTATCATGAAAGGTTTCTCTCTGCCTCTTTTGCTCTCCCTCTCTCTCTCCCTTGCTCCCCCTTTCTCTCTCTGTTCTGCTCTGTTTGCTGCTGCTCAAGTCTTGTGGCAAGATCTCAGCATTTGACACAATGTGGTCACAATTCACAAGATTGATTATCTTCCCCCATTTATGATACACTGAAACCTATTTCTGCCATTTCCCTGGACGCTAACTTTTAGCTTGACACATTTCTGTTACAACGTCTGGTAGTCTGGGTGGGTGTTGTTGTTTGATAAGAGCCAGTAATACTGCATATACAAACAAAGTGAATGGGAAATATTGAATACAACAGTTTGCTTCAAACTAATTATACTTTTCTGTATTAGTAATTGTATTTGTGTGCTTTTGTTTGATAATAATAAAATAAAAGGATAAAAAATATGCATGCATATCATAATTAAAAACTTAATCAGCAACACTGCAAACACTAAAAACCTCAAGCACAGAATAAACTAACAACTAGATAAAGAAATGTGCATCTTAACAACAAATAGACAACAACAAAGTGCTTATTAACAGTAAAATCACTTTGAAGTTACAGTTGTGGATTACATTTTCTCCAACTGTGTGGCAATCAGTCACAGCCAAATACCCCCCAACCCCCCAACCCCATTTCCACCCACCAAAAAGATAAAATGACTACCATCTTAAGACCACTCACGACTGATGAATATTCATAGCTCCCTGGTAATGGCCGTTTATATAATCAGCAGAGATGGGGTTGGAGATGGATCTGGGTTAATTATCAAGAGGAGTTTTAATTGCATTCTTCTTCACTACAATGATCTTAGCGAATTAGTAAGTCTCTCTCTCTCTCTCTCTCTCTCTCTCTCTCTCTCTCTTGCTCTCTCTCACTCTCTTTCTCTCTCTCTTTCTGTGTGTGCGTGTGAGGGAGAGAGAGAGGGAAGTGGGCGGAGTACAACGCTGGGGACATCAGACAGCCTTGTGAGTTGCCCCAGCTGATTTGGAGACAGGAACTCAAAATGTTTTTGCTGGTTCCAGGACTTCAGTGAATGGAAACATGGAGCCAAGTTCAGCTGGGTTGTGGGGCCTGAGAGAAATCTGGGGAGATGCCTGCAGAAGTGGAGATAGTGGAAAACATGTTCCTAATCCTTCCTGGGGTCTCACCCTCTTAACCCCTCCATTGTTCTGGAGGCTTCAGCATTTCCTTGTGAGGGCTGGAGCTCCTAGGCTGGGATGCCAGGTCCACTTGTAGTTGTTCATGGTGATGAGGGTTGTGTGTTAAGACAGGTTTCTACAATGGCCATGTGTCAGGCTATTTAATCTGACTAGACCATTTGGGGTCTTAAACTAAGGTACACAATGGGCTGAACACAAATCTCTCTGGCAATATTACAGTTGCTCGTGAATTGGCAGAATTTGTTTGTATTTAACTGCAGCAAACTGTGGTGTTTATTTTCAAGCTCAATTATGTGTTTTACTGCTATTTGACTGTGTAACACTGACTTCTCAAATGACACCGCTTGAAAATGAAGACTGCATGCAAATTAACTTTGTTTTTAATTTCATGTATGTATTTATTTATTTATTTATGTTACATTTTCAAAAAATTAATTAAATGTGATTTTAGGCACACACTGTGTTCAGCTGACATGGATGAGAAGATTGACAGAAGAGGCTGCATCTCCACAGCAGCTCTCTGGAGCTTAACTCAAGTGTCTCATCCGACAACATTGTCGGCCACTGATGACAGAAATGTCAGTGTGTGATAAATAGGACCATTTTAGTTGGATGAGGAGAGGTATAAGCTCCTTCAAACAGGGATCAGGTGGTAAAGAGGATAAGGAGAGGCTAGATTCAGGAAAAGTACCACAACCAGTGGATTCTCCAGACACTCACATTTATGACAAGGGTGGTTTTCCCTCCTCTTTCTCTCCAGAAACCCTGGCTCTTCCTCATGGGCCATCAATCACTGAGCCCCTCGTCGCCACAAACCATTCATGTAGCCTGCCTCGTGCCCCAAAAAAGAATGGTCTGTCATTTCTATGGTTAAATTCAATCCCATCCACTTGAACATGCATCGACAGGGACCCGTCGGGACGAGAGCGTCATTCATCACGCCTCAGCTGCCGTTGTTGCCTTGCATGACGGTTTGTGTGTGTGTACGTGGCAGCAGCCCAGATTTGTCTTGGAGACGCGAGGGAAAGATGATGGGAGCGCAACGTGATCGGCAAAGCAATAGAGCATTTAAGCTTGCATCAGACAGCGTGAGATTATGATTTTTCCCCTTTTCTTCTGTCTCTGTGAAGCAAGAGCAGAGCACAGCTGTAGCTGTCTCGTCTTTTAGCCCCCCTCCTCGTTTCTTATTCACCCCACTGAGCTTCAATATTGGCAATTTTAGGGTCACAATGGGTCCCAGTGGTAGGTAAAATGGATGAGAGGTCAGGCCGTACACCTGTAAATCCCCATGTGTGTTTTCATTTCTCTGTAATCGTTTAAGACAGCAAGTAAGGCTGTAGATTTTAAGATGAGGCTGCCAGAGGGTCTATTTTGTGCAATTTTCTTCTTTTTCATCCCCTCCTCATCTTGATAGAATGTGCACAGAGAGGCTACAAAGTCAGAGCTGCTTTTACATCCTATCTGTGTTTAGCGCACAGTGTAGTACGGCACATATGATATTTAAATGATTATAGAGCATGTATAAATAAATGATCAGCAAACACATTGAATCTGTATTGAAGCTGTTTTTTTTTTTTTTTTTTAATTTTGGAAATATTCTGAAATATTTGACTTTTCCTTAATTCACACAACAAATTCAGTTTTCTTTAGTAGTAACAACTATAGATTGAGTTTTATTTCAAAATTATTACCAAAAATCTTACACAAGATTGTGTCTGAACTTTAAACTAATTTGCCAAGTTTACACTAATTTATTATGATGGAGCATCTCAGAAACCTAACTCATAGCCAATTATAATAACAAAATCTGTCAGCCATGCAGAATTTAGCAGATTGGCATTTTTTTTCTTCCCTTCAACTGTGGCATGAATTATGTTTAACGATTCTCAAAACATCTTACAAAATTCATAATTCATAGTCCTTGTCATGTTTTCAAAACAAAGCAAAGTGAATGACATTGATAATGATGCTAATCGTCCCTCTCAATTTAGGGCCATTGTTTTGTCTGCTGTTTTCACCACAAGTCCATCTGAATAGTCCCCTCCATCATCATTTTCCTAATGAGTATCTTGTCTGCTACTGGCATTTAAAGTAATGCCAAGAGATGGCATCCATTCTGATTGCTGCTATTTGTTTAGAGGGGCTTTTTGTTGTTTTGGGTGATAGCATATTTGCAGTGTTGCCCACAGTGTACGGCAATTTCTTTGTCTGTTCTGTGCCTTATTGGTTATGAGTTGGTGTGAGCGATAAACAGCACAAAGCATTTACCGATAAAGAGTTCAATAAACTCATTTCCTACAGCCTTTGTTTACAAGCACGGGCTTGCATCTGTTCAAACTACATCCTGATCCACCTCACTCTGTATAAACACTTTCTCAAAAGAGTTGTGTACATTTCAATTCCGCTCAACCAATCCTTTAATATATGACCAGGTTCTTGATCACTTTAACAGGATAGATCTACACTGGGAGAAAAATAAATTATGATTTATTTATCCTGTTTTGATATATTGCAACTTGGTGAGTGGCAGTTTTTTAGGAATGCAATGCTTCTGCAATGGGCTTCATTCAAGAAAATGGTCAAGATACTATTGTCTATGTGCTGCTCTGTTGGTGTACGAGGCCCAGCAGGTGTATGCCATTCATCAGAGAAACCTCGGTGTCCCCTCCTTCAGCTGAGTGGGGAATATTCCTTCCTGCTAAAGTGTTTGGCCCCTCAGGGGAGGCCAGGCACAAACAGTTATGCAGCTTTATTGGACTTATATATCTGTTTTATGTATTAGTGGGCACATAGCTCTGAAATATTTACATTATTCTAGACACAGGCGAAGAGAGTTCGCAAAGTGCCCGCAATCTAAAAACAATAAAGAGCAGTCTATCTCTTTATCGCTGCCATTTTATGAAATGACTTGAGGCAGGAGATGATTTTATTGCCAGAGTGTGGAGAGTCCAGCGCTTTCTGCCTCTTTCGCAGAGTCCTTTAAGGTGGCTGCTTTTATGAAGTGCATTTTAATACCGCACCACAATAGAGGCAGCAGCTTTTTAGAATAAGCAAGGCTGTCACATACTACTCTGCTGATAAATCATTCACTGCTGTGGGACTTTTTAAAGTTGGTATTGTATGGAAAAGCTTAATCCTTAGCAGAACTGAGGAAATCACATTGTATTAGTGACCTGGGGCTCTTCCATGTATGTGGTATTTTACTTTCTTTATGTGGCCGTTTTAGGACTAACAAGCTTCAATGATCAGCAGACTCTGCACACTGTAACATGTTGATATTTCACTTGATGAATACATTTTTTTTTTTTTTTAAAGACCAAACTCTTCACTTTCCAAGTTTAAGTTCAGTTTCCTTTTACTGCTGTGCAGGCAGGCTAACAGCTGAGGATTTTTTTTTTCTGTTATTTACAACACATATCAATCTTCAGAGTAACAGCGAACATAAACAGAAATACAAAGTGCAGCACAGATTTCAGTGCTGTGTTGTTACACTTGACAAAATGAAAGAAACAGAAGAAAAAGGGAAAGGAAAAAGCAACACTTTCCATGTATTTTCTTGAGGCAGAGCAATTTGTGTAAAGCATATCGAAACATTTTTCATTAGCTTCCTATCTCCACCCTTCCTCAGGCATAATCCATGTTCTTGGGCATTAGTGGCTACGGTGTTTCTCTGTGTATGACCTCATGAAAGGTTCATCCTGGTGTGACCCCTGAACAGCTTGGCCAGTCGGACCCACATATGTCCCTTTCTGAAGAAGCAGGCCAGACCGCCAAACAGATGCTCCCGTCCTGACCAGACTGGCTGCACACACCCTTCAGACACCATGCTGCAGGGGCAGCTGGACACCACTGACTAAGGTCATTTTGCACATGCATACACACATGCACACTATCTAACACATATGCATACACACAAGCTACAGACACATACTCAAACTGAAAATCACATAGCTGCATATGAGCACACTTGAGAGCATTTCATGTGGGCTTTCTTCTACACTGTAGCAACTGTAACTAGATGTCCAAGTGAATGAGGTTTACACATAGAAATACAAATAGCGTGGACAATAGACAGCCACACATTCCAATAGACAAGACAAGTGCAAACCATTTACGCATTCCACATTTTTCTCTTTGTTGTGTGCAATCATGTCAACTGAACCATGAGGGAACAGTTCAGTGTGTGAGCAAATCAAGAATCAATGTAATGATATGGCCCATTAAGTTATGAAATGAGGTTCTTCACAAATTGTTTTGCTTCTAGTAGATTTCTCCAAACAGGTTCTTCTGTAATGGGCTGGAAAGACAAACACCTCTATCAGCAAGTCAACTTCAGGCTCAGTATTGGTTTTTGGTTTTGTATATGTTGGATAAAAGATATAATGAATTTTGTCTGTTACTGTAGGTAAAGGATTAATCTTTCACACAACTCAACTAAATGGGTCATGTAGATCTAATATCATTAGACACACTTTACAAGTCATGTACAATGTGATTTAGCAATTACATTGAACAATATTTAGGCACATATTGACAACCTTAATTTGGCCTCCGTTGAAATCTAAAATGCACAGAACACCATGGAGACCTGAAAGTCTAGAAGTACGCTGCAAAGTCAATCTTGTGTAAACCTCCTTTCTTAAAATGGTTGTACTCATTTGCTGATATTAATTTCATCAACAGTGACTAAGCTAATGTGCCGTGACGGTTGTAATTATAAACATAATATGAAATGCAACCACCTTATTATAATAAGGGGCACGTGGGATTCAGTAAGCAATCATGTATGTTGCTTGATCTATTCAACCTTGTTTGGACAGAACCTTTTCAGCAAGGTGTTATCACCTTGTCACCGCTCATCAAATTTATATTTCGAACCTCCATGAACACATAACAAGAACACTGGTGCTGCATGCAAAATAAGTGTGAAGAAAATCTGTCTTAAACCACCATATCAAAATGAAGTAAACAACTATATAATATATGTGTGGAACAGCCATTTTGAGGGCAATGTGAATCATTTAGATACCACAGATGAGTTTGAGGTGCATCACATAGTGGGGAAAATCATTTAGATTCATATGCTTGAATTTAAATGTCAGATGCCACTGAGTGTTTTCCACCACTTAAACATCTTCATTTCAAGCTACAGCTAAATAGTGCAGCACTCACCACTTTGATAAATGCATTCATTTATTTGCTTTGGTATTTATGAAGAGAGACTGCCTTCAGCATCAGATATGCATAAAATACTGTATATGAAAATCATCACATCTGTTTCATAATGAAAGGGCCCTTGCAAAAGCCGAAACATTGGCAACTCCATTTGAATTTTTAAAATCCCAAACACCATTTGTGGAGGGCGAAATGCAAATGTATTATTAATATTCCACATGAAAGGGGAGCATTAGTCACAGATTACATAATTCAAATGAAAATGTTTTGTATTTGGTGAAATTTGTAAAAGAAATAAGGGACATAGAAAAGGACTAGCTCAGCACTTTAGAAACACTGAGTGCTGAGTTTAAAAATTCACCTCTTATATTTAGAGAACAGACAATGTTATGCTCAAACAAGCAGATAAAGCAGAGGATATTCCATAAAAAGAGAAAAAATATATATTGTTACACCTATATTACAGACATAGTTGGGCTTGAGTCTCAGCTGTAAGAAAAGTAAAAAGGCACACAGTATATTAAATGGAAGGATTTTTCATATACAAGGGGCGGCTATAGGCTTACATTAGTTAGTCCAGACTGTCTGCTGTGCTATTTCACCACCCACAGCAACAACACTTGTAATGTCACCTCAGGTTATTAATATTTAAAGGATAATACAAGTGTTTCTGACATATGGGCTTTTTTTTAACTCATTGTGTCAGAGGTTAACACTGCTGAATAGATTTAGTCCTCTTTATACACAGAGGTGTTTCTCAGCGTTTTGTAAAGTGACATACCACTGCGATAGGCTTACAGTATATCATATCTCAAAGTGTTTTTTTGGCTTGAATCAGAGGAAGGGAACACATCTGTTGGGACTAAGGGCTCTTGGACATTTCCTTTAAGCACCACTGGTGGCAAGTCAGCCCCAGAGAAAAAGTAAAAGCCCAGCCTCCCAGTGTTTGCAACACCTCCCCTTCCATTGATTGGCAATTAAGACCCACTGACCAGAACATAAGTCCACATTACTAGGAGAATGAAAAAACATACATGTCCATTAAGGGTTCACTTTAAGCTCCAACTCTCCCCCAAGGCTGCAGAGGGGAGCTTAATAATAAAGTTAGCGGCTGTCATAATGTACCCCCTGTGGATCACAGTTCATTAACACAGCTACGGCCTTACAAGAGCATAAAGCCTGGGAGGTGGTGGTGTATTGATTACAAATGCACCCCCCAGCACATGCATATACACATGCACATACACTTGCATGAACGGCCGCATGCACACACCAACATACCCTATACCTGACTCATGTGAGCCCTGTATATGCTGTGGCCAGTGGTGGTGACTCAGCACTTTTCCTGCAGCAGCAGAGCTGACTTAAAAGGGGGACTGAAGGGAAGAAGGAGGGGAGGAGGGGGAAAATGGGAGGTGGTGGCACCCTGCCAACCCATCAGAGTGGTGAATGTAGGGAGGGTGGAAGGGTAAGAGTTGGGAGGGGGGTCGATGGTGATGTCATCTGTTGCTAGAAGTGATGGATAACCTTACTAAGAAGAGAGGGGCATGCACTCATAAACGTGCACACACGCACACATATGCACACACACACACACCTATGTCTCATGCAAACATTAAGGGTATATGCATAAAAAAAGCACACAAACATGCATATATGCATGCACACACAATACATTCACATTCACACAAGAAGACACACATGAGCTTTGAGGACAGACTTACAGTATGTTCTCCCCTACATCCAAATATTCAAACTCTTGCTCTCTTTTACTCACGCTTGTGCACACACACATACATAAAAATGCACACACACATGCTTGTACACAAATACACACACACACACACACACACACACACACACACACACACACACACACACACACACAGAGGCATCCACCCACGCTCAGGCACAGAGTTCTCTCTTGGCATTAAAGCACTTCTTTGGCTCTGATGTCTTGTCACTTATCTTAAGCACTGATGTGTGCCGCTGGGGGAGGGTGGAGAGAGAGCGAGAGAGAGAGAGTGTGAGAGAGAGAGTGAGAGAGAGAGAGAGAGAGGGAGAGAGAGAGAGAGATGACACACAAGCTCCATTCTGCTGACTGCTCAACTTTAGGCGTTGGCGAGTGGAGATTAACAATGACGGCATGTGCTAACATCCATCCAGAGTAAGGCGTGATTCATTTTCACAACTTTTTCGCCATCCAAATTCAAAGTCATCTCAAGTTAAGTCATGCCTCACAAACCACCACCGGGCTTTTGATGCTCATATATGATTAATTGTATTTTACACATTCTTTACCTTACACACCAGGGCTGCTCAGTTTCAAGCAGTTTTTGTTAGGTAGTTGTCAATGATGATCATAGTGAGAAAAATTGAATTAACTGTTCTGTGTTGTCTAAGTATTTGTGACATACCATTAGGACTATTTGAATTCCTCAAGCTATTCTGTGTTTATGAATCATGACTGCTGAACAAACAAAAGGTGGATGGGCAGATGGGCTTGGAAATATGGTTTTATAGAAGTGAGGTATTCCTAATCATACATAGGCAAAGTCCTGCATTCTGAGTTTAATTGCTCTTACTGAATGGTAAGCAAATAATAACCTATAGATGTTATATAAATGCTGCTTCTTTATTATATTAGTGAATACAGTATTAAGGTTACTAACACTTGCTTATTTTGAATATTCTCTAATTTGAACCTAAATATCTGCCTGACGCCCAGAGCGGTTCTGTGCCCGTCATTTGTGCTAATTTTTTTTTCTGCCTGCTCTTGTCCTCATTTACTTTCGTGGGAAACTGCCTCGTTCCTTTCACCTGAAATGTTAATTTCCTTCTTTGTCTCCATTTCAAAAACTTATGCGTGTGTGTTGTTACTTTTGAGTACTAGTGAGTGCAGAGGCAGATTTTTTGGTCTTTCTCAGCTTTTCTTTCATCCTCTTTTCTTTCTGAATCTCTCTCTCTCTCTCTCACACACACACTCTCTCTCTCTCTCTCTCTCTCGCTTATATCTCTCTCATTCTCTCTCACTCCTTTGTCAACCTCCTCTTGCAAAGAGAGCAAATGTCTATTTTAAGCGATGTGCCATGCACCATCCACCCCCACACAGACACAGCACAGAGGAGAAGACTGGCATAACTCAAGCATGTTCGCTTTAAGTATCTGTATGTGTCGACATGTGTGCACGCACATGTGAGTAGGTCATTGCATCCTGCCCTGGGGCATGCATACTATTCCTAAATGCCCCACTCCACCACAGTCCTCACACCCTAAACTCGGGCTGAACAATTTATTGAAATATTATCGAAATTATCGGGAGCAGCATTTTTTTGAAAAATGTGAAATGTGGGACAAAACACTGTTGTGAATGAAGTGTTGTGGTGCTGCAGAGATTTCCTGGCCTACAAACCACAATTTCAATATCTGTAAAATTAATCGTATTTTTTTTTTTTTTCCAGCCCTAAACCCTCAATTGCATAGTCCATCAGAGGCAGCAGTGCTGTTGTCATTGTTGGCAACAGTTTACTGAACATGCTTGCATCTAAAAGCAGAGAGTATGGAGGTGCAATATCACAGCAGGGATTATTTTGTGATCTAGCTTTCAAATGCCACCGAGCACAGTAAAGCTAAGGAGCAACACCTTGTGAAGATGTTCTCCATTCTTGTTTATTTATTTATTTTCTTTTGTGTGCTATCTAACCCACTGGCAGTGATCAGGGAGTAATAAATTACACTAAAAAAGAAACAAAAATAAATAAATAAATAAATAAATAAAAAAGCAAAACACCATCTTAGTATTATTAAATTATTATTAGTCACATTACAATTGTTTTTGCTCAGCATGATGTTTCAAAGGAAAACATGCTTATGATTATGAAATTAATAAAAACAAACATTGCTTTGTACAAAACATGAAATAATGGTCAATTATGGCTGTGCGTCATGATAATAATGTTGTTCAAAGCACAGTGTGCAAATCAGAATAAATTTTCTACTATTAAGCTGTTAAACAGAACTTGGAGGTGAAATAACCAAAGAGAAACTGTTAGCAATCAAGCTGGTATAGAGTAAACCACCTTATTACATTGCTGATTACCATTTTAAATACATTATCAGTAATCTGCAATGGATTACATCTTGAAAAAACAACCCTCCCAACTCTGATAATGATGCATTTTGATTTGTTTTAAGATGACAGCTATTTGTTTGCCAAGCCTTTACTTTGCTTTGGTGACAGCAAAACAGCCAAACAAAAAAAGACTAAATACCAGTATTGTTATGCAGTTGAACATGCTTATCAGAATAATAGGTCTTGCCGCACTTGCTCACAACGCAGTGAGGCTTTCTTTTTATATTAGAAGCAACATCCATTTTGCTTTCCAGTCTTTTACGCATGGTTTGTGCTAAATGCTAATTGAACAATCTGGAACATTCATCACAAGTCCTGCAAAGTTATACAGTGCAATTTATCCCATGGTGAATATACTGGAGTTATTGATTGGCCATTGATTTCAGCCCATTAACTTCATCTTGACGACAAATGTGTTGATGCCAAGGAACACTGTTGCTTGAGCATAAAATGCTACACACTCTACTTTCTGTCTGTGCTTTACACAAGGCAGGTATGAAGATGATACATTTGAAGTGCCCTGGCATTTGTGTGACATGCATGAATAATATTCAGTCTTTTAATCTTCACATGGTTGATGTGTATATGAGGCAGGTAAGAATATGTAAAATATCTGTGAACAGAGCCAATCTTCCACTACAATTTGTATGTGTGAACTCACCGCTGCATATGTATCATCTAGTTTGTACAAATGTGTGCTCTCAGCCCTTTTGTCCCTCTCCCTCATCTCCCAAACATCTCACCTCATCCTACTCTCTCTCTCTCTCGCTCTCTCTCTCTCTCTCTCTCTCTCTCTCCCGCTCTCTTTTTCTTTCTCTGATAGCCGAGTGTGAGATGACTCGCGAGGCAAGGCGCCGGGCACACGCAGCTCGCAGGTAATGAGAAATGATGTTGGTGTCAACGGTGGAATCGTCCAAATCATCCCCGAGCTGAGTTACATAATTCAAATATCATTCCTTTACTCTCACCACCTCCCCCCTTTATCCGTTATCACTGCCTTGTCCTCTGGCGCACTCTCCCTCTCTCGCTCTCAGTTCAAATAGATTTGATTTCTATCCCTCTATGTTTCAGTGACATCGCTGCTCCTCTGAGAGGTGTGAGCTGGGATTGGAACGAGGCTCAAGTCGCCCATCAGAGCAAAGCATGCTGGGAAAGGCCATGAGGTAGAGAGACAAAAGTATGTGTCTGTGTTTCTGTATGTGTATTTGTCTGTATATGTGTGTGTGTGCATTTATTTTGGTTTCTGTCTGCGAGGTAGAAAGAAGTCAGTCATGTGAGCAGTTATAATCCCCAATCTAAGACAAAATGATAATCTTCTCTCTCTGAGGATATGACTTCACAACCAGGTGTTTCATCAACATGATGCTGATATTATATCTGTTCCTACTGACAGTAGATGGTTCAGAGGGGGATGAAAGTGTTGTGAAAGCCAGATCTCTCTCACAGCCGTGCAGAGGCTCTTGTAAACAATATGTTGAGGTGAGACACTGAACTCAAGTGACCCCAAGCACTATTTGTGGTCAGCTGTGGGGAACGGAAATGGAGTTCACCAGATTGGTTTTTGGAATCTGAATGGGAAAACTTTCTCGGCCAGGGTCGAATCTGTATTGGCCAGATTGAGGCAAGATAGAGTGGAGAATATGAGCAGAGAGATGAAGTTGACCCCAACCTTTTCATTTCTGCAACCCCCATCCCCACCCCCAACAACATGTTCAGTCTAGCAGGCACTCACAGACACAGGCAGCGGGGTTACAGTTAACTGTGGGCATGAAGTCGCTTCAGCTTATATCTCTTTATTTTCACCCACTTGTCTTCCCTGTGATTCATTGTTCTATTGCATGCGCTCTGTCTGGAGTCACAGCACTTGCAGTTTCTCTTTGCACATGTACAAGCATGTGCACACACACACACACACACACACACACACACACATGCACATGCACGCATAAACATGCCTGCACGAGCGTTTTTCTCCTTCCGCTGCTTTCTCTCTTTTTCACCAATCCCTCCTCTCTCCAACAGTGGTTGAAATCTTGGGTATATTAGCATGTCTCCTTTTATCACCCCACCATTTGTGAGGAGGATTGAGGAGAGTGTGTAGACCTGGGAGAGTGTGTGTTGAGGCGTAAAGGACCCTCTCAGCCCTAAGCCAAGCCCTGTCCATCCAACGGGGAGCCCAGACGGTATGATTCAGCCCTCCTGAAGCATGGCCAACTCCTACTCACTCACACACTCATACGTAAACACACACACACACACACACACACACACACATGCACAGTAAGGCACTTAAAGAGAAAGTCACAGACATCCTCTCCTTCACCACAGTGAAGCCACACAGTAGGGGGTGGGAGTGGGAGGTGGGGGAGCAGCTCTCTGGTTCTCACTCCCCAGGGCAAGGTCACCTTCGCCTGGCTAGAAGTATGCGGGAGACACACAGGGTGGGTAGAGGGTACAGGTTAAGTCTGACTTCTAACAAACTTCCCTCAAAACAGATTCAACTCCCTCCAGGGCAAACACATAAATTGATGTACGTGTACGGGGCAACTGGCATGTTTTTAGACTTGCATGCATGATTTAGTGGGCGAGAGTGCTGAATGATGGAAAGGGTCATAAGCATGAATCTATAAGCCGTGGGGAGTTTGACTTGGACGTTTGTGCATTTTAAAGATTGCATGAGCCACAGGCTTGTTATGGTTAAACATTGAGGGTTTGATACAAACATGTACTGTGCATATGACTGGTTGATTTCTTTCAGAAATCATCCTACTGCCCTTTTTCATATGCAAATGATTGTTTTTTGTGCATTGGTTTTCTGTCATAACTGCTTTTCAGTTCACTAAAGAAAGCCTTTAGGCACAAAATAAAGTTAAACATGCTTTAACTGCTGAACTCTAGGCTAAAATCAGTCAACACTTATATAATAGTATCAACTGGAATAATTTTAATTAGAATGAACGCTAATTTAGATGGCATATTGCTGTATAGTGAATCTATCTCTCCTGGTTTCGGTCAAAAGTTAGTCTTTTTGTCAAGTCCACCCGTCATCCCAATGGATCAATCATTTAAAAAAATATATCAGTCATGGTATACAGGCCTGTAATTCATATGCATCCTTGAAGCGTGCACTCCAGTAACGGTGCATCATGTTATGTCTTGTTAGGGTAGCAGGACATTTACAGTAGCAGTGGCCTCATTGTGTCCAGGTAGGTTAATGTTGTGGCAACACTGTGGCAGCAGGCTCAGTGGATGACCAAGAGACCTGCTCTTCCTGGCACAGACCCCTCCCCCCAACTTCAAAACCCCACTCCTGGCGCAGCCAATGGGAAGAAACAATGAAAATCTGACCTGTCACATTGTTCACTCTGGCTTGTCCATATCCAGGCTTGGAGCCACTGGGAGTGAGTCGATGCGCCTACACCACGAACCTGAACTTGTGTGCATTATGTACATATCACAGGAAGGGACACAATGCTAACACTTGTACAGAAAGCCAAACAAATGTCTGTGTTTGTTTGTCTGAGTATGTCCATGTGTGCCTGTGAGCAAGTGGGAAATTTCCCATCGTGAACAACAGGACCTGGAGTACAGCAAGTGTACTGTATTTGAAACCATGCATGAAGCAAGGAGGGCTAGAAAGAATGGGAGTAAAAAAGAGATGGGGAGGAAATACACAGAGCGAGGGAGGGGGAGTGTGACAAGCGCCATAACGTCCTCTGAGATGCATTTGGACAGAGCGAGCATCTGTCAAAACAAGGCAGCCTCAACGGCCGCCTCACTAATGGCCATGGACGTGAGCGACAGAGGAGGAGAGATGAGAAAGAGAGGAGTGAGAGAAAAGAAGGGGAGGAGGGTAAGCACTTGCACATTCAAAGAGAAATACAGGATTGCATGCACAACCACATATGCACACATGGAGGTGCATGCACACACACACACATACACACTCACACACACACACACACACACACACACACACACACACACACACACACACACACACACACACACACACACACACACAGTTTCTATAACTCCTTTCTTCCTTGCAGCAGCGCTCACGATTCATTTGTCTCCAAATTTCTATAAAGGTACACTGTAATAGCTATTGAATTATTTTCACTTTGGGGTGTGCGTGTGTGTGTGTGTGTGTGTGTGTGTGTGTGTGTGTGTGTGTGTGTGTGTGCGTGCGCGAGTGTGTGAAGATGTGTTAGTCTATCTGTTGTGTGTGCGTGTGTGTGTATGTGTGTGTTTATTAGTGTTTGCACATAATGCATGCTTGTCTACACATGTGGATGCATGCACCTCCGTGTGTGTACATGTGCACACGCATGTTAGTGTTTGTAAGTGGAGTGTGTGCATGTTTACCCTCCAACAGTGTTTTTGGTTGTCAGATGCCTTCGACCATCTCTCATTGTGATGAATTGGACACTGTGTCAATCATTCATCTGAATTGTTTTTTTCTCTCCTTTTTGTTTTTTTTCTTGACAATTTGGGCAGAGTCGTCTTTCATTTATTTATTTATTTATTTATTTATTTCACTCTCTGCGAGAAACAACCATCAGTAATCATCCTCAGGTTTAAATCACCATGTCGGACGGAAATGTGACTGCATGGCAGTTATGACAAATGCACCGCCTACGCTAACAATATCATAATTTAGACAACATCCCAAATTACCTTAAATCAAATGGACTCCTTTATAATTGACAATTTTGTTAGTGTATGGCCCTGCGCTTGATGAGATACATAAAGGATTAAATAACAGGGAATATAAAGTAATATAAGACTAGTATTTCCTATCCCGCCTCAGGTCTATAGGGAATATTTTCCAGGAAAAAATACTGTTCAATAGCTACAGCGTTAGACAGATCCTAACAGCCTAAGGCTAGCTACAACTGTGCACACAGTAGGACTCCATGCAAAAAGACACAGTTCCATTAGAAATGCAAACTAAATTACCCCTACACTAGAAAGTATTAATTAAATCTCCCAACCTTTATCATTTATCTGAAAGGAGCTGCTTCTGTTCTTAGTGTTTAAGCCCAACTCTATGTACTTTCGTTTTTCAGAGATGCAGTGGATCAAATTGTCCCTTGTTCTCAGACCAAGCTTCTGGTCTTTCCCTCATGCAGGCCAAGTGTCTGAGTATTTGTGTTTGAGATGTTTGTTGTTGTTATTGTTGTTGTCAAACTGGTAATGATTATACACTCATTGCTATGATAATATTGAATATGAAAATTTCATGGGTCAAGCAACACAACAAATCCATCAAACTTATGAAAGCGGAGTAAGACAGAAACTACTTTAATTTACCTCACTAACAATAATGTAAGAGCTGGAACAATGCTTCCTAGAGCTAGAAGGTGATTATAGACATTTAATTATGAGCATGTGAATATATTGTAGTGCTGGAAAAGCAAAACATCTTCCCGTTGTGGGCTTCCAAGTCAATATTCATTGCAGATGTTAATTGACCTTGAGCGTTCAAAATGGCTGCAGATTACATCAATATTATGATGAGGCACTAATGTTTATTAACTGTTGGACAGCGAGCTGAATACTGATGGGAACACCAACTGCAACTACTTTTTTTTTTTTTTTCCTCGATTGTTTACACTCTATAACTGGGCCTTATACAGTGAGTAAACATCCCAAACCATAATAACATCTACCAAAAGACAGATACACTTCCCAAAGCTGTAAGCACACATGATCCAGATTTGCTTAACTTTTTGTGAAAAACTCTACACACAAGCCCCTTCCTTTATTAATAGCTGCACCATGTGCTCATTTCCAAAACACTGGCAGTCAATATCATTAACTCACAACTGGAACCTAGTTATCACATAATTGTCCAGGTGTAAACAGCACGAGTCAAAATTGTTCACACACCAATCAGAATCTCTGCACCTCCTCCATGGTCTGGGAGATCGTGTGTATCAGTGAGATCAGAGGGAGTCAGCACAACCAGAGGAGCCACATGATGTTGTCATATGGGACAATGTCAGTTTCCACCGGCCTGGCCTGCTTCAGCAACATCTTCTCCCTGCAAAGTCTCTGCTCCTAAACCCCCAGTTACATCCATATTCACCTCCTCCAGGCCATAGAGGAGGTTTGTTTAGAAATTATAGCTGAGGCTCACCGGGGGTAGATGAGGCATACAGAGTTTTTCCCCCTCTGCCTGTGATGTTGATGAGAGGCTCTGGCCTGACCCAGCGCACACAGACAGGATGCTGACGCAGAGCAAATGTCATTTCTTTCTATACATACAAACGTTTTCTTTCTTTTTCTTTTACATTACTGTAGTTCAGTGGTTGTCAGTCTGAGGCTTGGGACCCCCCGTGGGATCGCAAGATAATTTTTAGATGTCACAAGATGATACTTAATGATCAAATCATACCTGTACCATATTTTTTACAGTACTTTTACTTTTTTCACTCAATTTCAGTTTATTCTACTAGAGTAAAATTTTTTAAAAAATGTATACTTGTATTGTGTCTTTATACTATTTTCATCATGTTAAGTAGTTATTCTGGTGAAAAAATCAAACAAAATGATTCATTGCCATATCAGATTTTTACAGTATAATGTTTTGAATGAATCCCTCTAGATTAAGGATTACATGGTCTTGCATTTGTGCTTAGAGTTTTGGAAAACGGAGCAAAATTTAAAGAACTGTGTCTCAGCAGTTAGGAGAAACTGAAAAAAAAAAGGGCCAGAAACTATATTTTATGTAGATGACATTCATATGTAATTTTAAGACAGATGTTCTTCCATTTGGTCATTAAGCTGAAACACCTTTCACCTTTATAGTCCAGCTAATCACCAGTAAGCTGCTGCTCCTATTGTTGCTATTTTTCAGGGTAGCTATGTTGGAAGAGTCATATATTATTTTTATATTTGATATTTCTTTACAGTTCCGATTGCTTGTGGAATCATTGCGCTGGTGAGGAGGACATTCAGTTAAAATTTCATGGATTCTTGATTATGTCAAGTTGTGCCATTTTACAGTGTTATATAATTTCATTTATGATTTACGTTTTGGACTTCTTCATTCTAAATGGGCCTAATCCTTCACTAACAATGTGTTATTCCAACAGGAAGTCGTGCTGAGAGTATAGCAGCAGTGATATTACTTTAAATTACACAAGAAAGTTGAGGTGTTATTTTCTTTTGCCAAGATGGTCACAGTTGGCAGGAATTTATGTAGCGCGAGGCTTGCTGCATTTCCATGGAACATGTGTTTTAACATATTCACAAGTACATGTGAAATGTTGTTTTCCATATGGGAATACATATGTGACATGTGGGTGATCAATATGAGAGAGATTTTACATAGTGAACAACACACACACACACACACACGCACACACACACACACACACACACACACAGAAAGACAAAAATCATACAGAAACTATAAAAACTATAGAAACCTTGCTCACACATCTCACACACACACACACACACACACACACACACACACACACACAGAGTCCTCGTTGTGAAAATGGATTTGATTTGACTGACAATGACAACCCTTGATGTTTCGAGACTCCATAACCTAAACACACATGCTCTGTTATTCTCGCTCTCTCTCCCTCTCTCTCTCTCTTTCTCTCACACACACACACACACACACGCACACACACGCACACACACCATGCACACACAGCTTTGCATGGTGTGTTTTTGTTGGGATTTTGACAAACAACAACGGTGACCTTTAAGGGAGGCGAGGCAGCATGGCTCTGATCACAGGGAATGGAAACGGAGCCAGAGTGAAATGTCAACCGTCCCTGTGGTCTTAGCACTGACGCAAAACTGCCAGAGAGGGTGTGTGTGTGTGCATGTCTGTGTGTGGTAAACTTGCAGGGGATCATTCTCTGTGTGTGTGTGTGTGTGTGTGTGTGTGTGTGTGTGTGTGTGTGTGTGTGTGTGTGCGAGTGAGTTTGTGTGTGTGGGTGCATGCATGCGTATGTCTGTGGATATTTGTGCATGTGTTGATGTGTGTGTGCGTGTGTGTGTGCGTGCGTGCGTGTGTGTGTATCAGTCTTTCTGTGTGCACCTGTGTGTGGCAGAAGAGTTTTCTGCACCAATTTTTGTTTGTTTGTTTGTTTGTTTTTTGTTTTGGCTTTAGATTTCTTCATATTTAATTTGGCTTTTGGTTCCCACAGAATACCACAGCTAACTGCAAACCTGCACCAAACATCCAGTGCACAAAGCAGAGTTAGAGCCAGTTAGACTATAACCAAAAACACCAATAAATAATTATATTGATGCTATTTAGAAAAAAAAAAATAATAATACAGACAATCAGAAAAAATGGTGATTGTTCATGACTGTTCAGACGCTTGTTCAAGCATTTTTTTCTCACATTTTTCTTTCTAAAAATATGTTGACCTGGGCACTTTGATGATTCAGAGCTTATCAGTATTGACACACTATTTGCACCTGACATACGTAATCGATCCATCCATTCATCTATCAATCCATTTTCTACACCTATTTAATCCTAATCAGGACTGGTAGTGAGTAGGAGTCTATCCCAGCATGCATTGGGCAGAAGGAAGGGAAACACCAGGTCACCAGTCCACAGCTCTGTTCAGTTTGAAATTTATATCAAAGCAAAGAGGAGATTTCTGTCAAGAAATCTCTAAAGACTCTGTGAAAAAAATTCAGAAACACACATGTTTATAATTCCTCCCATTTGAACTTAACTGGGTGTTTGAAAACAAAACAAAACATGGGAATCAATATTATCTGCTGGGTCTTGCAAGAGAGGAGACATTTTTCAGGCTTTCATGTCCATGGAACATAGACAAGAAACTGCAAAATACAGTAATCCTGTGGTTAGCCCTCCATTCATATTTTGAAAAAAAAAAAAAAAAAAAGGGTGGGTGGATGTAACAACCAGGCCTCTCCTTTGATTTATCATGCTTTGTTGATCAGAGTGTCAAACTGGTCCTGACATTTAGGCAGAGTTTTTTTTTTTTTTTTTTTTTTTTGAAGACGATGGCGCCCCCCTCCCCTCCAGGCATGGAAACTTACTGGCCTGGGGGCAATAGTGGTAAAAAATGCTAATATAGTTCAGCAGGTGCACCAGGAGCAGGGGGAGCAATAACAAGGGGTGCCTCAAACCCCCCAGAGGTGTCCCCAGTCCAGGTTCCACTTGACACACAACTGGGACACCAGGATCTCTCCCATTTGGTCGGGCAGTGGGAGGCACAGCAGGTGTGGGTCTGGCACAGTTTGAGTTAAGGACCCCGTCTGTCATGGTGGTGTTGTAAGTGTGCAGTTGATGAAGAGGCAAGCAGGAGGGTGACACCATAGGGGTTATATATTCTTTGAATCACCAAGAGCTACGGCTAACACACACACATGCGCGTGCACACACACACACACACACACACACACACATATGTATACACAGAATTGAATGCTTTGTTTTTCCTCTGTTAGAGGCATACATTTAATCAAAGGAAATTAGATTGCAGACTTTGCCTGTGTGCTGTGGTCCTGTGGACCAGTAATCAGATTGAATTGCAGAGTATCATACTGTATCATATTGTATTGTGCTGTATCATATTGTATTGTATCATATTATTACATCGTATTGCATTACAACACAACATGTTGTGTCATAGATATTTTTCCGTATCAGATCAGGTCATTTCTATTGTTCCCTACAATATTGAATAACATTAAGGCACCGAGTCAAACTGTGGTAATAAGGTATGGAGTTCTGTAGGAGAAAAGAAAGAATATATCCACATAGCAATAGGCGAGGGATATGGAGTTCACCTAAAGTTTTGAAAATAAAAGGTGTTTGAAAGGCAAATAAGAGGGATTTTGCATTGCCTTGTTAGTGCTTGCTATGTGTATGTGATTGCCCTGAATCAGTGGTGCTGTGTACACTCAGTGGGAATGATAAGAGAAGCCTACTTTTAAGCAGTTACACTCCTGCACGTGCACACACGCACGCACATATTATTTTAAAACTCAAGAGGCTGAAACAGGTGGTAGCTCAGTTGTAGGTGTTAACAACATCGGATATATCAAAGAAGCATTTGTTTTGGCATGAAATCTCTTTATCCTCAGTATATTCTGCCATGTTCAAGAAAAAAAAAAATTACGTTTTAAAGGATTTTCTCATGTGCCTGTTCCAAAGACTAAAAGTCTATTTGACAAGATGAATACAAGTGTGGGAGGGGTGTAAACCAAAGACAGATGACACACAAGTGATAGGCAGACCAACACGGTGGTAACAGAGAGACAATTGTGTGTGTGTGTGTGTGTGTGTGTGCGTGCGTGCGTGCGTGCGTGTGTGTGTGCATGCATGTGTGTGATGGTGGTGGTGGTTGGGGGGTTGGAGGGTTGGGGGTTTGGGGGGGCTTATGGGTGAGTGACTGAGTGAATGACTGAATGACTGAATGAGTGAGCTCCAAGGCTGTAGCCTATCGGTATTTTGAAGCGTGATTGACAGGGGAGAAGTCTATTAGGTGAGATTGTTAACTCAAGGGGCAGCGATGAGCCTGTTATCGGCTCCAGGCAGCCGTGAAAGGGGATGGCTGATTCACAAGAAAGCTATTGTGAATTTCAAAGGTGTTGTCTGACTGATTTGGGCCCAGACCCACGATACAGTGGGCCAGCAAGCCAAGCTTGCTCTAGAATCCATGCTGATCAATGCGCTTTCACAATCTTTCTCTGTCGCTTCTCTTACCATCCTCACTCACTCTCTGTAGCTATTTCTCTCCATCTTGCTGTCTTTTTCTGAGTATTTTTCACCTCACATTTCTTCAAGCATTCTACAGCTTTCTTTGTTTCTACTTTGCTAACTGTGCATATTCTTCACTCTGTGATACAAATAGTGTCCTTTTCGCTGTACTGCATTTTTTCAATACATCAGAAAAAAACTTTTCTTTCAACCTAACACATAACTTAATCTTTACAATTAACCATACAGAAACACCTAATGAATCTACACTTTTGCATAGGCAAGCCCAAACACAAATAAAGTTTGCTGATTTGCTTACACTGTACTTCCCATCCTTGTTTTAGCTGCATGAATATTTTATATCCTTTTTGTTTATGTTGCTCGTGAGCATTAGTTTAACAGCCGTCTCCACCCCATGAATTTCTTTGAATACCAAATACAGTTAACAGAGTGAAAACTCTATTCTCGGTGGCTGAATAAGATCTAAGAAATTTGACTGCAGGGGCTGCAAACTCTTAGACCTAGTAGAAATATGGAAATAATAGGCAAGAAATGTGTGCGTCTGCGTGGTTTTGTCTGAGTCCATTGGGTGTATGTGTGTGCACTGAACTCTTTTTGACCTTGGGTTTGATTCACCAAACATTGCCAAAGGGATGCAATGAATTTGTGTGTGTGTGTGTGTGTGTGTGTGTGTGTAAATGCTCATGTGTTTGTGTTTGTGTGTGTGTGTGGCAACGTGCAAGGTTATCCATTGGCTAAGGCAAACCAGATATGACATCCAGCCCCACATCCTGTCCACATTGGCTCAGTGCACACATAACAGAAACACACACAGATGCACACATACACACACAAGCACTCAGAGACACATTCACACACGCACACACACACACACACACACACACACATTTACCAAAAACATACACACTCTCAAACACAGACCATCCAACACAAAGGCCCATGTGTATCCTTTGAGCCATGGGTAGCACCCTAGAGGCTGTCTGCTAGGCTCATTGGGCCTGGCTTTAGAGATGTGATTAACCAGTTCAGAGAGAGGTGAGGGGGAGAGGGAAGAGGAGAGCCGCAGGGAGCCGGTCCAATAGGAGTATTACCCAAAAGAGTATCTACTTTGCTGATCCAGGAAGGCTTTTAACAGTGGCAGTCCTTGGACGGCATCCAGTGTATGGATGTGAGTGTATGTTATGTAAAATGCAGATAGCAGCCCACCTACAGGAAAATCTCATTCCAGACATGATGCCTTGCTTCTTCGTGAACAAGGTTGATATGAACATTCCCAACAGCAGAGACGCTGGGCCTCATTCACCAATAGTTCTTAAGGAGAAATTTCTCCTTAAAAGCCACTTAAGCAGTTTTTCAGAAGATTCTGACACTCACCAATGTTTTCTTATTTGGGATTTGGGATCTATGCACACTCAAGAGCATTCTTGAGTGCTGACATGTTCATTAAGTAATTGGTTACTGCATTTTCTTCCATTCTACAGTTTTATAATATTGAAAGATTTAAATATTATTTTCACAATTTTACAAAGCATTATGCTCTTGAATGAATACACACTACACTCTTCAATTTATTCAGTATTTTTCAGATCTCAGATTTGAGAGCAACCCTTTTTTTTCTTAATCTGTTATGTGCCCTTCTCCTGATACAGCAATCATTGAATGAGTAATAGCATCCCATGCATCTTTTTTTGTGTGTGTGTGTGTGTGTGTGTGTGTGTGTTACTCCATTCACTACTGATGCAACTCAACATGACAGTTCGTTTGGTGCTCTCTTCCTGCAACAGTGCCTTCAAAATGCCTCAGAACTACTGAAGTTGTTTGTTTGTTTGTTTGTTTAAGTTTGGAGTCCGGTGATCCACCCACTTATACTTTTGTTTGGGCATTCTTGACTTCTCTCAACTTGATCAATTTCTGTGTGTGATTTCTCTGTGTGCATACGGCCTTGCACGCTCATGCCATTTTATGGGGATTGGCAGGGTGTTTACATATGCTTACACATATCAATTGTCAATCAAAACTAGCACTGCAGTAGATCCTTATATAATGGTTTGTATTTTTCTGGTATTGTGATATTGCCTCCTGTGACCTAGACCCAGGACTTACTGATGAACATCATCTATAATATATTCCTTTATTTATAAATTTATTTTCAAACTGCATGACAACGGCAGAGCCCTATGCCAAATACAAACACAGACATACCAAGTATAGACAGGAGAGATCAATTTGCACCCAGTTATGTATTTTGATAGATCGAAAGTCAGATCTGATCACCATATCAAACTCAGTCCGGCGTAATATTTAACCCCCAAATTCAAACACCAAGTTTGGCAAATAAATAAATAAGTAAATAAATAAATCATAGGACATGTAGCTAGGACTACAAATAATATATTTTTGAAAAGAAAAAAAGGAGAAGAAAAAACAAAATGAACATACAGCGCATACAGTAACATTTGGATACAAATGTTACAGAATGACTGCATGCATTTTGAAATGGTTTTGTTTGTTCTCTGAAGGACAATGTAAGTTAAATGGGGTCATATAGATCACTGGTGCACTACACTCAGGATCAAAACACTATAATAAATGATAATAAATGATGATAATAGGAAAGAACAACAAATACAACAGATTAAAGAAAATGTTTACATGGACATTGTTTGTCAACACATGCTTGCCAGCATGGCTCTCCTACCTGATCCCAGTGGCTCATATAGCGGCACAATCGCTACAGCAGCACTTTCCTCACTCTATTGCAAATGTGGCCCAAAGAGTTCCCACATCTGCTCTTTGATTGTTCCCCTACTACTGCACTTCTTGGCGGTTGGCCCGGTGATTTGGTTCTCTGCACAATTCACAAATAAGGGTCCCAGGGTCCCTTCATAGCTGGAGGATTAGGAGTGAGAAATTGTGTGTGCAAAGTGCACCTGCAACACTTTCACAATAAGGACACTGAGGCAAATAGCCTATGTGTCCCCCAAAACCTTCACTGGCAGTCAACCAGTTACTTGGTCATACAAAGGACTTTGTATTGTGTTTTCAGAACAGTGACACCAAAGTCTTTAAATTATGGATGTTGTATTGGCTGCTGTTTGCTGTATTCTACAGAATACAATGGCAATCCACTCTGTAAGAAAACTGTGCACTTACAACACTTCACACAGTGGCTTCTGCTACTTTATTGTTGTCGAAACCATTTTCTCAGAGGAGGGTAGGCACCCCTCTCTGAACTAAGTTGAACAGTTGAACAAACACTCCCTGTAATTATATTCTGTACTTAGGAAAACAGAGTTATAAAAAAAAAAAAGAAAGAAACAGACGGTTGTATGAGTAACCAAACAGTCCTGTGTTGATTCTTGCATTATGAGAGCTCATTTCATCAGAGGTAAGGGGGATGGATGAAAACATCAAGGTGTGAAATAAATACCACATGATGGGAAGTGTGTAAATACTGCATTCTCTGACCTCCCTACACACACACTCACACACACACCACACACACCACACACGAGCGCGGCATGTCCCCGGGATGAAAGCGGTAACTGGCATCTGAGATAAGCAAATGCCTTTGAGCAGCGTCCCTCACATCTACGCCGATGCATTATTGATCGTGACTCCTCATAGCATAGGGATTTTACCCAGGCTGGCAGATGCCCCTAGGTGAGCATCACCAGATGAGCTACTGGCTGCGTTTCATTTCAGTAAGTCCCTCCCTTCTCCACCTCTGCTTTCACTTTTTTCCTAATTGATCTGAGAATTATTGAATGGGGGAAAGCAATAGATAAAAGTGGATGGAGTCTTGATGCTTATACTCATCCAGCTGCCTGTAGATCCATGATAAAAAAAGGAGAGGTGGGCATAGTATTTCGCTTTCCATTGCCCAGCTGTGCTATAACATCAGTGGTCCAGGATTAAAGAGCCACACATTCTTTGATGTAGGGATACCTCCAGTGGGATAGCATATACAACCTTGTTAGGTAGGTCCGATACAAATAACATGGAGAAAGATAAAAACACCTATTTCATACTGTTGCAAGATATCTGCAACGCTGACTTTTTGCAACAACACCATACAAAATTCTTCCAAGCCAGTAATTCAGCAAAATTTCACTTTGAAACCTCACACAAGTGGAGGGAAAAAAAATAAATAAAAAAAATATTTGGTGGTTTTTTATTACTCTTTTTTTGTTAACTCTTGTCCTTTTGCCTTTTAATTGCTAGGTTTAAATTGTAGTTAATTATCTTCAGCTCTCTCTCTCTCACACACACACACACATGCACAAACACACATACACATATAAACACACACACACACACATACACAAGCTCGCTCTTTCTCTCAGTCTTCAGGTTGAAAGTACTTTACTGCTGTGGTGTTCCAGCACAAAGAAGGCTGCATTTGCCCATGCTCGTTAGCTTGGTTAAATAGTCCTGGCTATGCTTTAATTAGTGTTGAAAGATCAATGATGTTGGAAGCTGGGAGAGGGTTTTAAGTTAAAAAACCTTACCATCCAATTGAAGTAAACATAACAAAACTGAACTTTCATTTTTGTGTCAACATATTGGCGACTTTAAAACCAATCTGTCCAAGGTCAGTTATGATGGGAACTCATGGAGCTCAATCAACTGTGTCACACTCCAATTTCAGCTAATGTATAATACTGATCCATCTTTTCAAATGGCAGCATTTATAGCTTAGACGTCTGGATGCCTGAAGCTAGCATTAGTGATAACTAGACAGTGACTCATAGCTTTGTGAGAAGATGCTAAATGTTAAATGCTGCTTGTCAGGGGTCAGGGGAGTTAAAGAAATATAGAAAATCTTGTAGTGCTTTAACTCATGTACTTCATGACTCCCAGGCCTAGTGTAATAATACAGTGATAGGCTACTAGACCTACTGACAATTAAAACTCTCTCACTAAATGTACCAAAATGAACAGGAACAAAGAAAATTTAAAAAAAAAAAAAAAAAAAAAAAATGCATCAGTAATGCAAACCTGGTCAGAGGACTGAGATAGATCAATTTAGCATTTTAATACTTATAGTGATGGATTTTGGGCTCCACTGCATTGAATTCTATTACTGGTTTTTGCTGCTATTGCTATTAGTATTACTATTACTATTACTTTCAGTGGTGGACGTAGAAGCAGAAGCGGTAGCTGTAAAAAAGGTAGCTCCAGTACCAATAACTCTACAAAAGGTTGTGTAATAACTTATTAATGTGATTTGTAGTTTTATAAATGTGAAATTTTCTTAGCAATGGCCAGTTTTCTGATATGGACTGCTGACTTCATTTAGTCTTACCCAGCAATTCAGAGTGCTCCTTATACTTGATTTAATATGCTGAATTAGAAAGAGGATGAAACCAAGAAAACTGCCTATTTCTTCAACCAAATAATTGGTAACATTCATCGAGTCAGCCTCACCAAATCCACTCTCACACACCCTTCTTCACCAGATCCTCATCTCCCACTTTCTGCTTACCACCTCAATACTGGCCTCCTCCTCTGTCTTATCCCCTTCTGTATCCCTGCTCCTCTTCCTATGCTCTTATCTGGACCAGAGCCTGTCCCCCTCACCACCACCACCACCACCACCCCCTCCTCTTGGTGCTATCTCTCCCAGTCGGGGTAATCCACTCCTCCCTGTGCGTCTGATGCCTGCTCCACTCAGCGGGGCCCAGGATTATCTCCCCTCAGCCCCCACGGCCCAGTGCCACAGCCGAAGGGGAACCCAGCACACTCGCTGCTAAGGCTGGTTAGTCAGCCCCCCTCCAAGACAGTCAAACGTGGGATGGCTGTTTGTATTTTACTGTGTGAACTGATGGGAGCGTGTGTGACACAGAGAGAAAGATCGCACGTACACGTGTGTGTACAGAGTGCTATGCCAGAGTGTGTTCTCTATGAGGACTTGATTGATGAGGGGTGACACAACTGTTTGAGATCAGATCCATCACCATTGTGGGTTCACTGTGGATGCCAGGAAATTAACTAAGCAACTTCAGTGTAGTGGGGCCAATTAGCCAAACCAAATATGAACAGCCATTGGTCAGTGTGGCTTGGGCCTTAACCTGAAAGATCCTCTCTAAAAATCCTAATCTATTTTCGATCTAATCGATTTTTTTCAGTCAGACAGAGCTGATTTTGATATCTGAAAATATTATTCACTTTGGGTAAGAAAATATGGACCATATTGTTTCAGGCCATTCCTGTTCAAGTAGATCAATGTGAAGTCTTTTTTGATGGTGTTACTTTGTTTTAACATGCATATTAGAGGAAAGAAAGCCAAGTATAATGTATGTTACACTGGGATTTGGTCACTGGTGGATCCTGCAAATTCTGGTTTAATACAGTATACATTTTTGTGTAATATACACAGTATGCATGTTATAATGGATCCCAGTTCAGCTGTTTACCTTGAAATGTTATCAGTAGTCATTCATCAGCATTGAATATTTTATGTTTTTTTTCTGCTAGAATATGATATCATCCACTGTATTTCCAGTTTACTAACAGCCACAATGCCACAGAGAAACATTATGTTTGTCACCAAGGTAATCTGGCTCTCACATTGCAAAATGGCCCCTATACTGCACAATTGCATTTTTATACAATGCCATTTTATGTAACCGTAAATGATGGTGCCATAAATTCAGCCTGAATGGTTGAGCTTGTGAATTATAGTAGTAATCATTATGAGATTGTATAATGTTATGTGCATAACCATAGGTTGTGAAGTGAGAAAGGAGAGAAAATAGTCCTGTGCTTGTCCTGTATAGGCTTAGCCTATAGGCTGCAGTAGATTCACAGTCAATTCTGGGCTATATCTGATTTCGAATCCGTATATTCCACTTGCTGCCTTCTTATTCAACTCCTTCTCCCCAGGACACTTTTCCATCCAATTTTCTCTCTTTCTCTCTCCTCTGTTCCTTTCTCAACTTCCCCTCCCACCCCTTGCTGTTGAGTTTAGACTCGGGGATGGAAAGCTTCATAAACAATTTTCTCCCCTTGCCGTTGAGCCACTTTTACCCAGGCACTGTGTGAACGCCATGCCAATTTCCTGAATCCATACTTCACAGCCACCCTCACCCCCCTCTGCTTCCTTCCTCTCTCCCTCCTCACTCCCTCTGTCCATCGAAACAATGTCCACGTCAAGACAATTATACCCGCTCTCTGCCACACACACTAACTCGCTGTGTTTACCACCGAAGGGCTGGTGGCAGCAAAGCAATTTCCTCCCGATGTGAAAGGCTGTATCTCTCTCTCTCTCTCTCTCTCTCTCTCTCTCTCTCTCTCTCTCTCTCTCTCTCTCTCGTTCTCTCATTCACAGTCTCTCATGGCTCCTCTAGCCCTGCAGACATCTGATCTCATAAGCAATATATCTGCTGTTATGGCCACTGGCACCTCCTCGCATCCAGCCACCAGCTCTGCCAGTGCTGGTTATTTCTGCTGGGAGGTGGCGGAAACGCGACAGGCGCAGAAGCACAAACCAGGGCCCCCAGCTCCATGCTCCGGGCTCGGCGTGTGTTGAGATTATCACCAGCCCTGAGGCTCTACCAGCTCCACTCCACCGCTCCTCTCGCTCCCTCTCAGTGTGAGGCCATCTTGGTTTCACACAAGTCACATCCATTTGCCTTTTCCCCTTCCACTCCGGGCCTGGTTGCAGAAAAGAACATCCTCAGACACAACTTTATGACACCGTCCATCATGGCTCTGTGTTGCCTATCCTCTCCGGGCACAGGCTGCCTTGTAAGTGCCGTGTGTGCTTAGAATGGGTGGATATGGGACATGATTTAGGTTTGTGGAAACGAGAGAATATTAAAAAGTAAAGAGGGTAGGAGCTATGGCCACTCTGCAGTGGATAGAGACATATTACCATGTGAACACATCCACTGAGCCCAGGGAGAGAAGTAAAAGGCATAAATACACACAAATGCAAAAGCACATGTGTAAATGAACTGGCACACACACTTTCACAGAGATAGTGAATCATGATAAGCATTCTAATGAAACGAGAGCACATGATGGAGGATTTGGCAGCATAGTGAGTGGCAGGCCCATCCTGCTGGGTAGACTAATGAAGATGGCTGCTCGTTCCACAAGGCCCAACTAACTACTGCTATCCTAAGCTGTGATTACGGCCAAAATCTCTTGGTCCAGTGGATTTTTATATTTGTCCTTGAGGAAAAGGGGATACGATGTCTGTGTGTTTGTATGTGTGTGTGTGTGTGTGTGTGCTTGTGTGTTGGTTTGTGTGCGTGCACCTGTGCCCATGCCCTTGAGGTTATAATGTAAATCATATAGGGACTTTCTACACTGTTGGTACTGTTGGTAGGTCAATGGGGTTGCAACTAATAGGGTGGAAAAGGTGAGGCTTAAATAAATGCGGAGTCTATTCTAAAAACAAAGGGGAATAGGAGACCTGATCTCATTGCTCCATGATGCTCTGTATGTTCTTAATGAGGGCAGGGTGGCAACACAGTATAGTAACCCAAACATGAACATGAAGAAACATACAGTATCCATCTGATAATGGCAATCCAACACAGCCACAGTATGCGCCTAGATGCAAAACTGAGGCACAATCAATTAATTTTGCTTTTGCTCATTTTTATGTTGGATGTTAAATCCGGCAAGCCAAATATATTCTGTTATTTTCCATTTAATTATTATTACCACCATTTTTTTCATTTTGTTGTTATTATTGTTTGTATTCTCAGTTTAAATGGAAAAAATAAGAAGGCAGAGGAAGGTACAGTCCTGTCTCCGGCATTGTGTCCATGTTAGCGGTGTGTTTGCACACCGAAGCTTGTGGTCTGCAAATGAGTTTGATCTCGACTGACAGCTCATGAGAATTCCTCATGCTTGGGTCACATGCATTTTCCTCAGGGCCATCCCAGGCGGCAGCGGGAAGTATTTGTGATTCATGCTCTAATCTCCCCCTTCACAGATGTCATAGTGGGAGCCAAATTGGACTCAAGCACATATATTGGTACAGCTTTTTACGGTGCTTTCTTGGTCACTTCCTCTCTTACTTTACCTGGGTTTCATCACTGGAGTGTAATGAAAGTGAAACTTTTAAACTCGGCAAAGATCTGCACATCATGGCTGAAAACTGCCTTAAAAGTACTCATTATTTAGAAAAAAATTACTGATGTTCCCGTGAGATAGTTTTTAACTTGAAAATATGTTCTGTAGTACAAAGATTTGTCTGATCTAAACTTGGATTTCACATCTCTTTCCCTGAATCTCTCTTCTCACCTCTTATATAGAACCTAATATCTGCTATAGCAGCCTGTATGCCAAATTAAAATGTTTTATCTCATAAAAGTTTCAGAAACACACAATCAGCTATTTCTGGGCCAATCACACCATTTTGAGGTCGACAGAACCATTCTTACCTGCTTTGTGATATAAACCAAATGAAATAACAAATAAATAAGTTTATTAGGTGTTGGAGGTCTAAACCAGTGGCCTATTGATTGTTGTGGGTTTCTCGCTCACAGTAATATGGCATCATTGTCTTTTGTAACAGTAGACCATATTAGATGGTAGTGGTTACTGTATTGATAATAAGGCAAATGTACTCAAACTATCTTGGCTTTTACTGCTGCAAGCCACCACAAACATGTTAAAGCTGGGGTAGGAAGTTATTTATTTAATTAGTTTTTTTGGTGAATTACTGAGCAAAATTCAGTACTAACCTGTCAGCATATTGTAACTGAATTTGTCTGAGAGAAAACTAGATTTCTGCATTGCTTGGCTCTGTATTCAGGCTTTAGCTGATCATGGGTCATTTCAGAGGGAAGATGTTCCTATTGGCTGTTCTACAAATGCAGATGCACATGTATACAATCAATTCAAGTTTTTCTCTCTTCTCTACCAGCCCCCTACACAAGTCTTTTATTTACAAAAAAAAATCAACAACAAAAACAAACTCAAAATGGCTGCTTGATATGACCAATATCAGTGTAACTAAGAGATTTGCTGGAAAAAAAAAAAAAATACATGGATAGATCATCAACTACTCTACAAGCGTCTCGACCCTTGCTTTGACATTTTCTTGCATATGGCTGTGCTCATCTGGTTGGAGGAGCCTAGGACAGAGAGGGGAGGGGGGAGAGCTGCAGTATGAGAGCATTTTAAAATTCTGGCTTTTTTTTTTTTTTTTTTGGTTGCTTGTTTTTCCTTTTCCTAAAACCTGCCTAGCCCAGCTTTAATTGCCATGAGATTCACAAACCCTACATACAAATAAATACAGTTGCATATTCACTGTTTTGAATTTCCCTGCTTTCAAAGTGCTCTGCTGTGGAGCTCCTGGCTTCTGATGATAGGTTAGTGCCGCTATTTATGCAACTTAGGCAAGTCATTAATTACTTTTGATATGGATGTACATACGATAGGTTGCTGCTAGTCGTTTGCTAATAAGAAATGCATTTCTGTGGACCTTTTTGCTCAATGACAGAGCACCTTGAAATGCAGAGAAAACATACAGTAGCTTTGTTACAAGTGCACAGATATCCTGAGCAAGGAATTGTCTTGAAACCTTTTCAATTAAAAACACTGACGATTGAAAAAGCCCAAGCATTATTCCCTCTCTGAAGAATTTTCACCGAAACAACTGTCGGGTACATTTCATTCATCATCAAACTCTTTTAAAAGTATGCCTGTGCTGTATGTGCAGGGTTGCAGAATAAAGTGGCCTTTTCTCTGCTTCTCTGTCTGTGGCCTCACTTACTGAATGAGAACTTTCAGAAACTAATTACAGAGAAACCATCTTCATCACATTGCCATTATGGGGGGAGAGGGGACGGGCCTGCTGGCTCCCTGGGCTCCAGCAGAGAGCAAGGCTCTGATACACTTAGCCGCAGCCCTGCTTTAATTGTGCAGAAAATGTGATTTGTGCCCCAGCTTCACTTTCTAGGGAAAGTGGTGTTCACAGTCGGGGGTGTTCCAGTCGCATGAATAGCTCTGCTATTCAACCACCCAGGGACCTGTGTGTGTGTGTCTGTGTGCGTCTGTGTGTATGTGTGTGTGTGTGTGTGTGTGTGTGTGTGTGTGTGTGTGTGTGTGTGTGTGAGAGAGAGAGAGAGAGAGAGAGAGAAAGAGAGAGAGAGTGTGTGTGTGTGTCTTTGTGTGTGAGTGAGAGAGAAAGAGTGTGTGTGTGTGTGTGTGTGTGTGTGTGTGCGTGCGTGTGTGTGTGGGTGTATGTGTGTGTATGCTTGCCTGTCTGCATATAGTTTGTGTAAGTGTGTGCTTAAAGTTATTTGCACATATTGTGTTTGTCCTTCATCAGTAAACAAGATTTCTAGAATGTGATTACCCATTAAATGTTAAAAACGGTTACAGAAAGAAAAGTGAAATTGATATGAATATGCATCATTAGCAAAATCACAGATCTTAACACATGCAATATTTACACGAGAGATTCGCTCATAAATCACGTTGACACATTTTTTTATAAACACTATGAGTGGTACTGTAATAGTGTGGTGGCAGTATAACCAATTGAGGAAGGTGAGGATATCAGGTGGCATAAACATTATGGATAGATGGTTAGCATTCGAGGAATACCACATCCACATATGTTCATGTGCTACTGTTTTCTGGTGCTGATGGGATACTGTGGAAGGAGGAAGAGCAATGGCAGCTGTGGATGGGGGATGGTGTTCGAGAACGACTTCAAACACACAGGAATCTGCACACAAACAACCACACGCATGCACACAGAGTCTATATAGACAGTGAAGGAGAAAGATTGAAAAAGGGAGAGAGGGAGACTGAAAGGAGTGATAGAGGCTTTGAAAAATCTTGAGGGAGACAGAAAGAGAATTGTAAAGTGAAGATGGAGAGGGGGAGAAGGAGAGAGAGACATATTGGCAGAGGATGAGAGAAACAGCGGTGGGGGCGGGGTGAGGAAGAGGAGTATAAGAGTGACTGATAGGGGAAAGGAAGAAATCCTTAACATACACTGCTCACCTGGATATGGTGCTTGTGAGCTTCGCTAAAAACTGCTGATGGGACACGAGGAGCCAGAGCTAGCTTTTCAGCGCAGAGAAAAGTGCTTACTGGCTCTTCTTGTAAGGGAAAAAGGCTTGAGGTACACGCCTCACATATCCTCTTTGTTTGGAGACTTTGCAGTGGCCAGCACTTTCTATCTCCCCCCTATCTGTTCTCCATTTTTTTTTCTTATTCATTCCGTTTGTTCTTCTTCTCCTCAACTCTTTCCTGGGACCCAGTTGCACAGCTTAGCAGGCTACTTTTGGATCGATTTGTTCCAGAATAATCTCTGGCAGCATAGCTTTGGCTAAAGTTTACTGTTGCTCTTCGTATCAACAGTGCTTCACTGCGGACTGTGTCTATGAACGGGAAGCGGTGAGAGGTTGTTGTTTGTTCTAAGACAAGGGTGTGCCCTCTGCCACTGAAAAGATCCTACAACACTGCTTGATTTATTACAGTCCATCCACAACACACCCACCTATCCTCTCTTAATGTTGCTCAGATAAACCACACAGAGGAAATGGTGAGCAGTGACTATTCACCTCAAAGCTGCTGGTAACTTAAAATTTTGGTGTGAATTACATTCTTTAAATTAAAAGAGGTGATTATTAATTGGTATCATATGATGATCATATGATTTTGACTTGGTTGTCTGTCTGTATTATAGACATTGAGTGATATATGATGTCAGTGCTAAGAATCACATTAGAAAATGTATCTCAATGTATCCTCCTGGTGCACAATTTAAAATGGTAATATCTGAATGAAAGAGGGTCAATTATTGTTAATCAGACATAAAAGAGACTTAATGCAAGTGCCACTTGAGGGATAACATCCATTATCCCTCAATTTGTTTGTATTCATTGCCTAATCCTTTCTAATTTGACCAAATGTGATTGAGCACTGAATATTCTTTAGCATTATCACATTGCTGATAATGGATAAACAAATGAGTGCTGCCACCAACATTGACCAAGTCATTCTTTCTCTCTGTCTTCATATGGAAAGTGTTAACTCTAGAGACTCAACAAATCAATTCAAAACATGGTGTTGGATGGGGGGTTGGTTTTGGTGGAAGGCACAATAATAGCCGGTGTGTAAGAGGAAAGTACAAGGGATTTATCCCATCTCAAGGTTTGTCTTTCCATTCCTAAACCCCTATGGTTTTGTAATCATTCTTTCTAAACCATCTTAATCTCTTAATTCACTTGTATCACTCCAATGGCTAGCCCTTTCTTTCCACCAGCGGCACTTTGTAGCTTCTAATCCTCTAAACTGCAGGAGATTTCCTGACTGACTCCAAACCCCAGCACACACATTAAGAGACATAACCAAAATATATGTGCAGGAGATGAGGATAACAGCTCTCATTGGAGGGGACATTAAACTGGCTTTAGCTCTTGTGGTCAGCAAATCTACAGTGATTCACAGAGTTTGTAATCCCATTCTCGTTGAAACTCCCAATAATGTCCCCATGGAGATCTTGGTTGATGTTTTGTTATCAGCGCTGGTATATTTTAGTTGTAGTTATTTGAGAAGTCCAATTCTTTGAGTATTCGACCTTGAAGGAGCCTGAGGACCGGTTCAAAAATAATGATTTATGGGTGAATCGGCTAACACAAATGGTTAGGGTTCCCTCTGAGGCTACATGTTGCAGTCATAGTTGCCATTGATTGAGTAGTCAATGAACTTGCACACGTCTTCAGGGGGCTGGAAGGAGCTGGTGACGTTTGATTGGTCTGACTACCTGGGATCTATCCAACTCTTGACACACAGGAACCACAGAAAACAGGGGAGTCAAATTTTTGGAAGTTCCTGTCCTTATGTGCACTTAACAGAGACTGTTCTCCACTAAAACAATGCCATAGGTACAAGCAGCTTATTATGACCTATAGTTACTTTTTAAAGTTAAGTAACCTCTACTGGTCGCATAAATAACAACAATATGGTGTGTCATGAAGTGAGGTGACGTTCCACAGTCTACAAAATCCACAAAATCCACCCCTATGCAGGACTGTCACCCAGAGACTAATGTTCATTTCTGTGTGTTTATTATTGCCATGATGACAAAGACCCTCTAACCTTAAACTCAATCCTACCCCAACCTTAACCAAGTATTTTTGGTGCCAAAACTTAACTAAAAAAAAACAAAAAAAAACTGTGACCTACGTGATTGTATGAGTTGGAGGACTTGTTGACTTAACAAGGTTTCACTATAACCCATAAGAAAAATCAATGAGCTCTGTGGCCCCTTAAGTTATTATGCATGCAGTTATTATCTGTAATATGCTTTAGAGCCCACATATATAGTAGCTACAGTAAAAACATTACCAAAGGGTTTTTTTTTTTTTTTTTTTGTAATTGGCCTTGATTTTGCTTAAGAAATACCTCAGCTATCTCTAAATTTTAAAATCCACCTTGAATCTGTTTCCTCTCCTTAATCTGCATTTTTTTCCCCCCTGTACGTTTTAAATGGCCTTAATGCTTTGTTTTGTGCATAGCTTGCTTTAAAGGTTTAACTTCTGCTATACATTGGCTTTGATTTTCTGTTATCTCAGCTGGCTGTGCATGTCTCCCTTGACAACCAACACTTCCCCGTGTCATCTCCTTATTTCTGCTCTCTTTTGGCTTTTCAATATATACATATCCATTCGTGCATGCTTACCCTGAGGATGAAATTGTATTGAAGTGTGAATTTTATTTTATTTATTTATTTTCTTTCATATATGTGATGCCAGACAGCTCTGCTCTAACCATCACCTGAAAAACGGCTCAAACGCTTATGTGAGGTAGTGAGTCATTGAAGTATTTCCTACACTTTCCTCTCCTGCAAGCAAATGAGTCCTGATGCCTCACCTCTATGGGACCTATTCACGCTCTCCCAAATAACATCCTCCTTTTATCCAACGGTGAGTGGAAAAAAAGAGAAAAGTTTCACTGCCTCTGTCTGACGGGCAAAATAAATTGCACTTACAAGATCCAAATTACATTGTTTAACCTCAAAATGATTGGCCCGGGCCCCTCTCCCAGGGCCTGATCAGTTGGGTGATGTATGGCTTTAGTTTACTCCAGCACTGCAAATCCCACGGTACTCTGCAAGCCCCCAGGGCGGGGCTGGGAGGGGTGCTGGCTGTGCATGCTGCGATGGAGCGAGAGGACATTTAATGTTTTATAAGCCCCTTTTCTTGCACTCCACTTTAATTTGGAAATATGAAGCTGCACGTGTTGAAAGAGGGGATTATTAGCTGGTGCTAATCTCTCTCCCTCCGCCCTTGTTTACTGCATCCCTCCCCAGCCTCAGCCCTTATCCCCAATCCCAAACAGAATGAAAGAGGAAAGAAAATGACAGGGGGCAGGAGGGGGAGAGAGAAAGAAAGCTGAAATTGGTCTTTTTGTTTGTTGTGCCGTGTTGGGTTGTGAGCACGTAATAAGGCTCGAAATGTCATTGGTTCAAACAGTCACCCTCAGGCAGTGTGGGATTGTGGGGATTTGTGTAGTGGCACGTGTGTGAGTTGGTGAGATGTACTCATAATTTTGGAGGATTAAGAAATCCAAATCATCCTGGGTTCTGTTAGATGGATACACTTAGTTTTCTCTATTATCATATCAGCATTTGCATAGTATAATCTAACACTTTTAAGACCTAGAGTATTATTATGCTTTTTTTTTTAAGGAGTTTGAGCAAAACATAAAGCCATGAGAAAACGTTTGTAATATGACAAGTGCTCCCTAAGTGACTAGAGGCAATATTGAACAGCTGTCATCTGACTTTCCATCTTCACCAAAAGTGCAAAGTCAACCTGCTGTCATGGCTAATAAAGACAATAAGGCCAGGAGTCAGAGGTGTATCAGAACAAAAGAACATTCAACAGCCCAGCAGGTGGAGTTGTAAAGATAGTAAATATAAGATTGGATTTATTTTTCTCTCCATTTTCATCATTCCCTCCAAAATAAAGCCCACCCCCTTCTCCAGGCCCAGTGGTGGTATCTTTTGCATTGGAGGAGGCGCCATCTGGAAGAGGGAAATATTAATGACAAACCAAGATCCCAGCATGTCTTGCCGTTCTAATCAGCCAGCATTTGGTTCCACACTGCTCTGTGTTTCTGGGGAGTTGGGGATAGGATGGGAGGGTGGGGGAGGTATGTGTGTGAGAGTGAGTGTGTGTGTGTGTGTGTGTGTGTGTGTGTGGGTGGGTGGGTGGGGGTAGTTGGGAAGGGGGGGTTGCGATTGATGCTTTGTGTAGCGTCTGAATACAAATGAAGGATTTGTCAAACCGCAATATTTGGGTCCCAATAGATTACCATACGGCACCAGGGTAATTATGCACACAGTTGATTGAATGGAGTCAAAACAGGGGGAATGTGTAAACTTGTGGCTGCCGCCGCGTTTCATTTCCATAGAAATGGGGGAGGTGACACGCTTACAAACACATGCAAATACACAGACAAATGTGTATGCACACACACACACGCACATTCAAACACACACATGCATGTACATAAAAACTCACATTGAGATGCAGAGGCACACATAAACATACAAATGTAGACAACTAGCAAAAATATGTGTGGACACACACCCATATGCACACACACACACACACACACACACACACACACACACACACACACAAAAGCACTTGTCCCAAAAACACACGTGTAAGACAGAAATACCACAAACAAACCAAATTATGAGACATGTTGTCAGTTACTATTCACAAACACAGTCATGAGCAAACTTACACTTCAGCTTGGAAAGTAAAATGACAATTAATTCATCTTTTCACCTGGAATATGAACATGCACACACAGGCACTTCCACATACACACACATGCACACGCTCACACACATTCAGGAAGGAGCTCAGAGGTTGTTCGGAGGAGAGGGTGGTGGATGAATTGGAGGTCATAAGCTAGATAGGAGTGTGATTTATTCAGCCAACCCCCGTTTAGGGCTCAATCATTCCCCGTGGGAGACCAATAGCCCATTCTATCGCTCTCTTTATTGTGTTCACACACATTTGGATTGTTTCCTTTTATCATTATTCCTGCGGAATTAAACACAGCATGAAATAAATGCTACCGGCATTTCTATTATGCATTATTGTCACATGGCAGCACACACTCACTTCTTGTGCAATCATCATACAGACTTTTGTTGCATCTGAATTTTATCATCTTTTTCTCCCTATAATGCCTTTCTTCTTTCTACAGATAGAATTCATTATTATGCTACAATTTATAGTTTCATTTCAAGTAATTAAGTATATGTTCTGTGAAAAAAGGAACACAGCCATTGTAAGAGAGGAAAGCAAAAATTCTCTGGCTCATCTGAAACGATGTAAAGTTCATTGACATTTGTTCTTTTCTAAAAGTTTGCTCTTACAAAAAACCACCCTTTATATGTTGGCCTTTTGCAGCAAGTGTAATAATTTCAGGCTTCAGTGGAATACAATGTAAGTATTGATCATTTGGTTTCTAAGGCATGCAATGTGTAAAGAGGTTTAGGTCAGCTCAGTTTCCCTTTATTCAAAGTTTGAGATAATTCAGAAGTTGGATAATGCATTCGATTCTTATTCAAATGCCATATCGCAGGTGATATTTTCCTCCAGAATGGCATTCCTTTCTACCCATTCTCATTTCACTCTAACAGATTCCCATTATGCACTTTCGTCAAACTCAATTTTCTGCCCTGGCCATTTAAATGTCTGAAATGTTGAAAATGGCCTTGGTCTTACCCTCTATGAGACAGTTTCAAGACAGTCTTGTTTGAGGGATGTGGAAGGCACACAGTTGTTTAGTGAATAGTAGCATCAGTAAGGGCAGTATTTATTGAGCCATTACTCCGGTTTGTTGCAGCGTACTGTAACCTTCTTAATCCTGACACACCATCTTCAGCTACTTGCATTTTCTCACAACATACCAGTGAATTTGGAATCTGGTGGAAAAAACAGTGATGAGCTTAAATATAAAATGGGGATTTGAAGCAAAAGAAAACTAAGTCCATTCCAAGGCACAGTATTGAGCTCAGGTGCATTAAAAAGTCCCCTATTCACCCCTGCCTTCTTCTAAGTTGATCTTGTCAGACAGTGTCTCTGTCTCTCTGTGTCCTTGCACTACAAAGGTTACGCTGTAGAATCAGATAGGATGGCGGCAGTAAAGAATCACTTCTGTGGTCGCTGCATCGCCCACGTCTGGTCTATGCCACCTGTCCCCGGAGAACGGTGTGTGTGTGTGTGTGTGTGTGTGTGTAACTGTGTGCATTCCACATGTATAGGCCTATGTGTGTCTCTGTGCATGCATATTTGCGTGTGCATATCAGTGTGTGTGTGTGTGTGTATGTGTGTGTGTGTGTGTGTAAATGGAGCAGGTGGCGGTGCTTGTATAGGAAACGTCTACACCAATCAACAGAGACCCCCCTCAACCTTGGGATCCAGGGTCCCGCCCAAGCTTCAGTCACATCGGCTAGAAAGTGGAAGAGACACACAGACAGAAGCTGTTATCCAGCCTTATTTACTCCCACACACAACACACTCACTCCCCGCACCATTTTCACTGAAAAACATAAGGGCCTTAAAGGGAAAATCAGCCCAAATTTAGGTTAAGACTTCTGGTTCACTTTTTTATATAACACTTAACTTGACCAGGCAAGTTAATTGAGAATCATTCTATTATTTACAGTGATTTGGAATAATGACTTAATAGTCTCAGTCTCATTTTGTCTGTGAAGTTGGCACAAACTCTGAAATACTGATTGTGTATTGTGGACAAAAAATATGTGATTAACGTTCCTCCATCACAAATTGGAGTTTATGACAAAAGTAAAAATTTGACATTCCAGTTTTACTTGTTCATCACATGAAAAGGCTAACTAGCAATGAAGTGTAACAAGTATAAAAACTCTGACTGACTGAGATTAGGATTAAAGTTTGGCGATTGAAAAAACATTGGTGGAAGGTTAGGGTCAAGGTTTAGGCATCAAAAACTTTGGTTAAGGTTCAGCAAATAAAACAATTTATATTGGTTAAAGTCATATGGCTAAATATGAAAAAGATGCAAAACTAAACTATGGTAAAACAAGCAAACAAAAACAGTCCCAGCATATGTTGAGAATATCAGGCTGACAGACGTATACTTAATTCAACACCTTAAGCACAGTGTTCATGCTTTCCACCATGTCATTTTAACATCCGCCTAAATAAACTGTCATATGCATAGTTCTCACCCTCATTTCACAAAGTTTTGGGAAAAAAAATTATTCCTCTGATTATTTAATTGTCGGTGAAATCAGATAATAAAATCTATATACTATACCTATGGGGAAATACATTTTTTCTTGAGAAAAAAAGGTTAAAATTAAAAAGTTATCTGTTAGTGGAGACCATGCTCTTTGATATCATACTCTCGTTCTTGTTCCATATTTGTATTTAGGTTACTTTGGATGCTTCTCAGGCACATGACAGTATCTCAAGTCTGCGTCTTGTCAAATCACTCAATTCACTCAGCTAACACTCTGAGGAGGGAAATGAATCAATGTAATGCAAAAAAAAAAAAAAAAAAAACCCTGCTTGGCTCGTCATTGAGCACAACATCAAAAAGTTAGTGAATAAAGAAATAAGTTATCTCAGAGAAAGGGTAAAGAAAAAAGAAATCCCCTGTGTGGGATTTCAATTATGATCTTTTTTTTCTCTCCTTTCCTTTTTTAAATAGAGGTCCTCGATTAATTTCAGAAAGGTTTTCTCCCATTTTTCTCTCCGCTTCCTCATTTTCATTAAAAGTCCCTGTTGGAGCTCTGCACGCTGTGTATTGCATTAGCAGGTTAGCCAGGAGAGCTGATATGTCGGCCAGCATTTTATTACAACCCGTGTCTTTGAGATGCAATGTAAATCAGCAGGTCAGGGGGTCAGCGGCACGCATTAATTCAACACCCCGGATGAAACCATGAGAGGAGCCTTGCCTCCAAGGACCTGTGGTATATTGCCCCATCCCCATCACAAGCAATAATATGTAACATTGAACAAGGACCTTTAAAAAGTGTGCATGAACAGTTGAAAATCTTAACTAAAACACGTGATGTTAATTATGTTACAAACATGAGAAAACTATACCATATTAGCTTGACAGACATTAATCAAGAAGTGCATCAAGAAACTTCAAAAACACTTCCAACATGTTTATTTCTTCAATCTTTGAACATAGCAGAAATGTAAATAGAATACCATTAAGTTAGAGTTGGCCATCTCATTTTTTCAGATGTAACTGATATTTGATTGAAACACACACAACTTCGTCTGATACGATTCATTCTGAACTGCATTATGATGTCAGTTCACTTTAAACAGATTTTGATCTGAGGCAATCTTTCCTCATAAAATATGTATTAAATAATGTATAAATAATTTTATGTATGGTATACAAGGGAAAATCAAACACAGTCGGCACAGATCACTGCTTACTTTTGAGCCAACAAGTTTAGCATAAAACTTCATGAGGAAAATAAATGCACCAATCTTTCCTTAGCTCATTGCCTTTGTTACTCTGCTACTGCACTTCATCCACAGGCAGGTTTGCATTGCATAGCCGTGGTATTAAACTGGGGTACAAACTAGTCCTTGTAGATGACAGCAACCACCACCAAAACCACAGGGACTTAGTGCTGAGCTCTTAGATGTGTAAAGTTTAATCAAAAAATGTAGAGGATGGATTGAATAACAGTTTTAAGCTATGATGCAAATTGATCCTCAACAGCAAATTGATGAGTGTTATTTATCCATGAACCGGCAGAGAAATAGATCTGTTATTAAATGACAGGGACAGGAAAAGAAAAGCAAATTGTTTCACTGGACAACACTGATCCCTCAGTGGCAGACTGTGGTTTTAGAGTCTCAGCTGAGTTTCAGGTGCTATCTCATAAAAAGAAATACCAGTCTATATTTTGACTGTTACATCTCAGAACGTGATATGCATTCCATAAAAATCCTTGGTGGATCTGAACAACTGGAACTCAACGACAACCAATTTTTGTTTGTTGGTAGATTGTACTTATCAGGGTTTCCAGCACTTGGCATTGCTCAGTATCACAGAACAACATATGTCCAGCTCTCTGAGGAAGGTTCAGTTTAGTGATTGGTCTGTCTTTAGGTACAGTACACACAAGAGCTTTTCACAGCTGCCTCACATGAAGGTGAATTTTTAAAAAGGAGGATTTCACACACTCTGTGGAAAAAAGGAGTAAATGTTTGATGGATGATAGCAGTAAGTGTTTTCATCTTTTGTACTTACTTTATGTTTCAGCTGAAATGTTGCATGGATCAAAGGATGAGGATCTAAGGAACAGTCATAAGAATCAACATATATGTTGGAATTTAGCACTTAATTCTTACTGGGAAAGAAAGGTACATTTTGAATATGTTCCACAACATACAGCTTTAAGATCTGAAAACCCATGTTATAAAATGAATTTTTTAGCATCACTAATGAATGAAATATTTTGTTCTGTGAAAGTACGTCCCAAAACATCATTTCATATCCACAAAAATCAAAGATGGCTACTAAAAATTAAACTCCTCTACTTGCTTAACCAAATTGACCCCATCCTCATCATTATCAGTAAATCCAGTCAAATGATTGCTCGCCTGACAGTTGAGGAGAGAGACTGAGAGCACACATGCATATAATATTCTGTGTATGAGAATCATGTGTACATGTGTATTAAAACTGTGTTAATGAGTACCTAAAGAGAAACATGTCTATATGCTGTGTTTGTGTGAATTGCACAATGAAGACATTCATAGAGATAAAGCAAGAGATACAGCACTTTGTGAATGCATGCATTCGTTTACATGCATCAAGTGTGCATGCAGAGAGCAGGGAGATGGGTGTGATGGCTGTGCAGCCTAATCACCTACTGCTGCACTGAGTCCAGAACCCTCTCAGCAGACGCCCCCTTTGGGCCGCCTCCGCCCGCGCCAGCTCTCCTATGAACGCACACTTTAATTAATAATCAAGCTAATTGGATAGAGGTCCCCCATAGTGCAGCCCATGTGTGTGTACGCACGCGTGCATGTGTGTGCACACACGTGCATGTGTGTGTGTGTGTGTGTGTGTGTGTGTGTGTGTGTGAAATGCACATTTGTGTGCATTAAATAGTGAGTGTATGTGTGTTTGCATGCCTGAGTGTTTGGGAGGGCAAGGCAGCTACCGTTTAAGTTCTGCTCTCCGTGTGCAGGCTAAGGATGATAGTAAAACTTGATGGTGCTCAAGAGGCAGCTCCCATTTTATAGAAATGTCTTCCTTATAGGTTGTAAAACATGTACCTTTTGCACCCTCCACACTCCAAATGTACAATAAAATGTGGAAGTAGCACTGGATAGCTGCATTTATTGCATAAACACTTCCGGTAAATCAGTGTTCAACCATAAATTTGATTTCAAAATCTGGCCATGGTATTTTTAAGAATAAGCCTTGTTTCCATATCTTTGACAGGTAAAAAAAAAAAAAAAGACAGAAAGAAATTCAGTCAAATCAACTCATTTACATGTGTAAATCACAAATGTTAAATTTGACACCCTTTCTGGTTGCCTGTACCTTTGTGACTGCAGTTGCAGAGTCAGTATGTCAGCATCCGTGCAAGCTTGTCTTGGGAGTCGATCACACTGCAAGAAACGCCTGGCCTCCCATTCACTGAGAGTAATGCCACTTAGGGACATTGCTACTTTGCATTATTTAAATATTCAAATCAATCACAACAGGTCACATGACATGCACATTAGCCCACTTAAATACTGAGAAGCATAGCTTGTCACCAACCTCATAGAAATATTGATTTACAAGCTTCCATTGTCATTTCACATATACCCAAAAGAAAAGATATGCAAAAACTGAAGTGGAAAAAAACTCACCCTCCAATATCGCCATATTTGCTCATCCTCCTTTTCTCCTTTCCTACCTTCCCAAGAGTGCTACCCATTGCTACAACCCCAATCATACCTGTGGCATTCAATTACCCTCTCCTTCTAGATGAGAAATCAAGGGCTGCCAAATTTTCCTTTGGCCTGTCCTTTAAATGTAATTCTTTCTAAATTAGGAGTCCTTGTCATTTTGTTTAGCCACTGCTTTAATGAAGACAAATCCTTCTTTTTCTGTTGTGTGAGAATAAGCTTCTTTAGAGTTATCAATCTATAAGATAGGACCCTGTCGGGGTAGTCGTAATTCACCAACTTCCTCAGATACCCATGGCGTTATCATTATTGTATATGGCTCTATCTGAAGCCTCTAATATTTTGGAAAAGAAACCAAATATCTTGAACTAGAAGTTTTGGAAGAGTACAAAACCCTGCAGTAAATCAGCCTCACTTAAATTACATCTATCTCACAATGTGGACATCTCTGGGAAGATCTTATGTAATTTAAAACCCTAGAGTAGCGCAATCTTTGTACAATCTTGTATTTTATCAGACATTGCCTGGCATTTTTTGACAAAGTATATACATACTTTAAACTTTCGTCCCAGATGTCCTCTAATATCTAACTGTCCATTTCTGTTTCTGGTGATGCTTTTATTGACTGTGCTATAACTTAGAACATGCCATAAATGTAGGCTTTATTCTGAGTTGACCTCGCTAGATTTTCCAGACATGCTTTCAACTGTTCAGATCTTGCATTCTCTGAATTAGCATGATTTTTTCATACTGTACACAGTTGCTAGCCTGGAGAGATTTATAGAAGTGTGTCTTAGGCATACTGTATTTCTACTGCACCTACTGAAAAGAAGTAATCATCCCATCTATATACAGATCTTCAATATTTTATAGTATGCCTAAATTCATACAGTGTTATGAACAACAGGATTACTTCTGTAGCACACCATATGAGTCTAAATACAAGAAACAAAGAAATACTATTTGAAATTGGTCATGCAACATTTTACAGTAAATTCCTGTCATTTTGCAGAGTTTAATGGTATATCACAATGTATCTTGGGCCCAAAATAATTATAATAATTAAATATTTTTTCACAGTAAAATTATAGGCATGTTGTGTTCTGACTGTAGATGATGCATATTACAGTTAAATACTGTTGATATCAGCCTGCGCACATGGCGGTTTGAATCTTACCATGGCTGCATCTGATGACAGGAGCAGAGGAACAACAATATCTAGCCTTGCATCTATTACATGCATTCACTGGCATGTGAGCACATTTCTAAGTTTAATGGTAAATCAAAAATAAAAATACAGTGGATATAATGTTACAGTGCAGCTAGATATTGTTAGCTAACCAATTTCAAAATTCCTAGTAGAAACTGAATGTAGTAGACTTAATCTACTGTCTAGGTGTTGAATCGTTGGAATCCCGGTGAGTACAGTGTTGTTTTATTTGTGTACGTGACCACAGTTTCCTATTATTTTAGTTGTTGTGAAGAAAGTCCTGTTTTGGACCTACAAGACAATGTTTTTCATTTATTTGATTGCATCTGACTTTGTATCAATTCTGTAGTGTCTTAAAGTTTGAATTTGGGATTCAGCATGAGCTCTATCTGAATTCAGCAAATATCCAAGTTTGCCTAAATAAGCTAAGTTGGTTAACCTTGCGGCACTGTACACAACAGTTGGGGTGGGGGTGGTGAAACAGTAGTCTGAAGCTTGTGGCACCAAGTGATGGCACAGCTAAATGTGGTTAAAGCTGTGCTTATTGTTTTTGTGGTGTTGGTTTTTGGACACACAACCATAATTACTCTTTTCTGTTTTCTCTCTTTTTTCTCTTCTTACACCAGAAATGTATTACTGCAAACAGTCTGCCCATGAGATTAAACCCTAGTAGGTTTTATTCACCTCATGGAAATTCTCTGTAATGTCCCAAACTGCACGTTTACCTGCAGTGTACCCGACTGTACCCGTGCATTCAGAAAATTCGCAGCCTTCAAGTCTCATCTATACACATGTGTGCTAGAGATGCAAATTAGCACAACTCTGATTTGTCAGATATAATTTTGTCATATTACATTTTCAAATCTGAAGGAGCTCCTTACTCATCTGAAAGGCCATATACAAGAGGACAGTTCAGCTGAACTTAATGTATGTAATGTGACATACATAAAGGGGGGGTTTCAACATCCATCCCAAGGAGCACAGTTTGAAAACCTGTCCCAACCTGTGAGTCACTCCTCATCCTGTCTCACCGAAAGTACTGAGCAGCCTGAGACAAGTGAACTTTGTGATAGTGTGGATGAAGACCTCTTTTTGAGTTAAAAAAAAAAAAAAAAAAGGTGAGACTAATCTAAAATAAATTTCAAAGAAGTCATTTTGTTGTGGGAAACAGTGTGACAGGGATAGTTGGGATTTTTTGTCACAAGGTTGTCCACGTTACTAACCACTTGTGATGAAGTTGCACGGACATAGCCATTTTCAGATTGTGGTTGGCGCTGGTGAGGCTTTAGTTGTTCAATAATGTAATGAAGTACACTCCTGGAGTTGGACCAAGAACCCTTAACCTGGACAAAATTATTCAATCGTGTCTTATTGACCTATAGAAAGGCTTTTTTATACTATGAGTTATGTAGTCCCACACAAAGGAAAGAACAATGGAATCTAACTGTATAAAAAAGCCTTTAGCGAGATTTATCAGTATGTTCTGGAAAAGGTACAAACCTGCCAGGTTAGCCAATAAACTTTGTTACATTGCTGTGGATGAGGTCAAGTCACATACAAATGAAAATGATTGCTCTTTTGTGCTGAGCTCGTTAAAGTATTATATTATTTTATGCGTCTAAGCTATTTAACATTGTTTATATATGTGCATATTTTGTGTTTATCATTCTGCAGCCAAGATACCAGACGACTGAAAAAATTTGGAAATATCCATACATAATTTCCGACATGCCACTAGTGATACATAGTTTTGCACATTTGTGGATCTCTCTCCACCAACAGAGCTTGCAAAATCCAGCAGGAAATCAACATATATTATCTTCCAATAAAAAGGCATAGCTTCAGTGTAGTTATTTGTTCTTATTTATTTACATCCTTGAATTCTGAAATAACATAAGATATGGCTTCATCAACACAGCCACTGCTGCCATAATCCATCACCATCATTGGTGCTTATTCTGCTGCGTTGCATTTTGCTTATGTTGGCCTCCTGGCTCAGCTTCCAAAACTGTGATTGGACTGTCTGCATTGTGAATGGACTTGCTTTATTCCTACCCTCCTATCTAGGAGGGTGGACAGACGTTTCTCGCCGTGTGATCAACTCGTGACACTTATCTGGCTTGACAGGCTACTATGTCAGTGTACCCTTGGGAAGAATTTTTCCCTCTAGGTTTGTGAAAGTATAGGGTTTTTGTTTAGTTACTTCACTACATCGCACTGAGAAAGGACTATGTAGAAATTAGAATCTCTCTCATTCTTACCTCGTGCTCTCGCTCTCTTTCTTCCCTCTATCTTCTAACCTTCTCTTGTTCTCTTTTGCTCTCTCCCTGCTATTGGTCCATCCTTTCATCCTCCCTCTCTGTGCCCCTCTCCCAATCCACTTCTCCCCCCTTTTCTCTCTCTCTCTCGGCATGGACGTTTGGAGGGGAAGGCGGTGGGCGCTGCAGGCCAGTTCTCTATATTAGATGTCAGGCCTCAGATAGAGACTCAGGCCTGTGGGTAAACACTTTGACAGCTTCTACAGAGGATATTTTGTCTGTGAAATGGAGTTGGGATTACTCCAGGTGAAAAAAAAAGACAGGAAAAGAGACAGAAAGGAGGGGGAGGGAGTAGTCTCACTCTTTCATGATAGCTCGCCTCTGCCAATGCAAGGGATGGAATTTGTTTGAGATTAGTGGGCAAAAGGTAAAAACACACCCACCAGCAGATTATTTCTCTTTCAGTTATCTGTGTGATAATTTGTTCAGACAGCACAGTATTTTCAGTAATTATGCTAAAATCATGCCACCCGTTTAATAGAACCATTACTCGCTTAAAGGGGAATGGCATCTACTTTCAGCTGTAAAATATATGTCTTTTTTTAATCTTTTGGGAGCACTGAAAACACAGGCAGTGGTGTAACTATCATTGATGCTGTTGTATTGCGCCCCACGCACCAGTGGAGCCTTCCTCCCATCAACAAAGAAATCTGTGGTGGGCACCCATATCCCATGGATGGACCTTCAGTCCAGTGCACTGTCAATCCCCCACAATAACCAAATGTATGTAAATCTATCAATCTCTGTGCACAGTATATGTTCATTGTTGTCCTAGTGTAATGTCTGTGTCTGTAAAAAAATAATATATTAATGTTATCAACCAGTATTACTTCTTTGTTGTTGGTTTTGTTGTCAGTTCATCAGGATCCCATCTTAGATCCAAACTTGCTCTGATGTTGCATTGTCCTGAAAAGGAGGCATGATTATTTTTACATTGGGATGTGCCTAAGCTGCTCATGTGACCTGACCCAGCATGGCCTGCCAATCCAACTCCAGAACTGATCAAATGTTTCGTCTATCATCACAGTATTCCTCGAAAGCCAGAGGAGCACATATTTTAATGGTAAAAATGTATCTTATTGCATCTTATAGTTGATCATGCTAATAACTTTAGGTGATGATACAACAGTTGAACTTCATTAATAATAAAAACGGAACATGGAGCCGAGTCTCATGGAACTGATGATTATGTATAATCAAATTCTATAATATCCAAATACCATAAATTTCCTGATGCTATGAGATTATGCTTCATGTACTATATAGAATGACTGAGCGGCACTAAAGTTCTAAGCGTCACAGAATTGTGAAACTAAAATATAGGAACTCTATGCAACATCTTCCCTGTTTATGATGGTATTAAAAATCATGAGCATAGAACGTGTCCATGTGTGTGCATGTGTTTGTGTGTGTGTGTGTGTGTGTGTGTGTGTGGGACAGAGACAAGGGGGAGGGCATACAGGGAGATTTCTTGGATGTGTGCGCTTCAGTATGGCAAATTAAATTTGAATGCAAATGCAGCAGTATTTCTTGACAGTCGGTGATAAAAACCCTATTATGTTTAATGATATGCTTTGTGAATGTGCATGAGTGGAGAGTGGTCTGCAACTCAGTGGGCCATCTTCGAAAGTCTGTACACCCACTCTTTTGTGGCTTTGAACACTGGTGATATCCATGTGTATGCATCTGCACATAAGTGTGCACGTAAACTTGCATATGTGCATGTTTTGGGTTGATGAAGTCCACAATGCAGCAACTTTCCCCTAATTGGGCTTCATGAGAATGTTAAGGATTCTCTCCAAAAGGCTGCTACATTTGGTTTAGCTCATCCAAATCTGTAAATAAATTTAAAAAAAAAAAAAAAAAAAAAACACCTTCAAATGTTGTTTGAATAGCTCGGCTGAAGTCAAGTCCTTCACCCTCTTCCGTGTTTTTTTTCCTTGTTTCCATGGCTCTCTGAGCTTTCCTGGAGAAAGATCATTCACATATTTCATGCTACCAACAACATGGCGCTGACACATTCTCCTGAATCCATTTATTGAGTGAGATGTCTTATTTCTCCACTTAGAGGTGTGAGAGAAATAGGGACTTTGACAGTGGATGCCAATAGGCACATGAACCTTGGGAAACAACCTGATCTCACAGAAATCCGTGAAATGAGCACAACCTCTTAACAACGCATTGCGTGCTCCTGGCACATAACCTGTTATAATTATGTGTGGCCACCACAGAAACAGCGTCCACTGAAAGTCAATTAGGATCCGTGTCGTATGGCCACCACGCAAACGCTGTCCACTGAAAGTCAATTTCATGTGGGTGGTAGTTCATAGATCCCGGAAGTGCAAATTTAATCAAAATAAAATAATAAAATAAAAAATAAAAAATCGCCAGTTTTCTAGACTAGGCCTACCATATTGACCCGCATAAAAGACGACCCTGATTTTAAGATGACCCCTCTTTTTCAAGACCATTTTTTGGAAAATAGGCTACTTTTTATATGGACAAAATCTTGTTTGAATAAAAAAGCCACCGACCTGCATCAGGCGGGTCGGCCGCGGCACCGGCTGGTACCGCGCCCACCCGGTCAGGTCTGCGGGATCTGACAGGTGAGCGGTCAGTGCCGCGGTCGGCCCGCCTGGTGCCATGGCCGGTAGGAGTAGTATCTAACATGGAAGGGCGCAAGCCAGTAATTTCGCCTAGGGCGGCACATAGGCAGAACCGCCACTGTATAGTTTATAATGTCATCATTTTCATATTTTTCTAGTCCACAAAAATCACATTTTAAGCCATTTTGAAATCAATGAACGAAATTTTATTTTAATCTGAAAAACACCGGCGTTACCAAGGCAACGCGCTTCATGCTACCTGGTGACTCCCGGCTTCTCGGCTTCAAAGACGTCACGCCGTGGGTGGTGGTTCATAGATCCCGGAAGTGCAAATTTAATCGGTATTCTGAAAAAAAGGTCTGATTATTAGCCATAACGTTGTAACCACCCAAGGCAGACTTACCACGAGCTATGAGGATGTGTAACGATGGCATGTGTCCACAAGTCCCGTATAATATCAACTTTATTTTAAGAAAACACGTTTTATTTGCGATATCATATCACGGAGAAGCACTACATTACCCATAATCCTAGTGTTTATCAGCGACGTGTCTGAATTGACAGCTTTCATCAATAAAGTCAATAAAATCTAATAAAGTGCATGAAAGTTGATAATGTGCTGATATGTTACGCCATTGAACACAACCCTTTCAGTCAGCGAAACAGAGCGGGTGGAAAAACCGTCGGAACACGTCAAAAATAGCACTAAAGATTTATATAGTCTATATATATATTTTTTTTTTCATAACACATCTTTATTCGTGGTATAAACATAGGCTACATGTTACGGTTATGCTTTTGCTGTTGAAAAACTACCGTATGTATGGTTTTTAAACCTAAATTCACAATGTTTATCCTAACCCGGAAGAGGGGTATCAGAACTACAATTCGTGCAGAGTTGCAACACACAGAGCTTTCCTGCGCCATAGCTTTTGTAGTTCTAACATGTTATGTCTATTATATGAAGTGGTGATCACTAATTTTGCAATCTTTATCAAAGTTTTTGGGTGTGGGAAGAACGCCTGAATGGTCAGATTTTAATTTTTTTTTTCTTAAGATAGTGAAATCATGTTTTTTCCATGTTTTGACACTAGTCGGTGGCGCCCCCTATTGGTTTGCCATCGGACATGATAGTAGAGGTCAAGAGCTTTCCAAAAATGTTGACCCCATGTCTCTACCATATTTTGTTGCTGCACTGTAAGCCTTTAAAAGTGTCTCAGGTGGCCATATTAAGTTAATGGGAAAATCTGAAATATGAAACACTGAGTATTTTATGGGGAAAAAAAGCTTTGAAATGGTCCAAATTGAAAAGTATGACTGTGTATATGACTAACATCAATATTCTAAATAAATTTGGCCATTACATACCCCCTTAAAGAAGTTTGACTGATTTTATCAAGCTTGGCCCTAAAAGAGGTCTGCAGATGTACACCTGAGACAGCCTTGGCTTGGAGCACGATGAAAATCAAACTTTGTCACAGAACAACAATGAAGACATCGTTTGAAAGGTCTTGACCTATGGAGTAACATATCTCAGTGTGAGACCAGTGGGCAGTTCCTGCTCCCCACAAGTGCCCTTTGAACCTTGCACCTGAGACACTTTTAAAGGCTTACAGTGCAGCAACAAAATATGGTAGAGACATGGGGTCAACATTTTTGGAAAGCTCTTGACCTCTACTATCATGTCCGATGGCAAACCAATAGGGGGCGCCACCGACTAGTGTCAAAACATGGAAAAAACATGATTTCACTATCTTAAGAAAAAAAAATTAAAATCTGACCATTCAGGCGTTCTTCCCACACCCAAAAACTTTGATAAAGATTGCAAAATTAGTGATCACCACTTCATATAATAGACATAACATGTTAGAACTACAAAAGCTATGGCGCAGGAAAGCTCTGTGTGTTGCAACTCTGCACGAATTGTAGTTCTGGTACCCCTCTTCCGGGTTAGGATAAACATTGTGAATTTAGGTTTAAAAACCATACATACGGTAGTTTTTCAACAGCAAAAGCATAACCGTAACATGTAGCCTATGTTTATACCACGAATAAAGATGTGTTATGAAAAAAAAATATATATATAGACTATATAAATCTTTAGTGCTATTTTTGACGTGTTCCGACGGTTTTTCCACCCGCTCTGTTTCGCTGACTGAAAGGGTTGTGTTCAATGGCGTAACATATCAGCACATTATCAACTTTCATGCACTTTATTAGATTTTATTGACTTTATTGATGAAAGCTGTCAATTCAGACACGTCGCTGATAAACACTAGGATTATGGGTAATGTAGTGCTTCTCCGTGATATGATATCGCAAATAAAACGTGTTTTCTTAAAATAAAGTTGATATTATACGGGACTTGTGGACACATGCCATCGTTACACATCCTCATAGCTCGTGGTAAGTCTGCCTTGGGTGGTTACAACGTTATGGCTAATAATCAGACCTTTTTTTCAGAATACCGATTAAATTTGCACTTCCGGGATCTATGAACCACCACCCACGGCGTGACGTCTTTGAAGCCGAGAAGCCGGGAGTCACCAGGTAGCATGAAGCGCGTTGCCTTGGTAACGCCGGTGTTTTTCAGATTAAAATAAAATTTCGTTCATTGATTTCAAAATGGCTTAAAATGTGATTTTTGTGGACTAGAAAAATATGAAAATGATGACATTATAAACTATACAGTGGCGGTTCTGCCTATGTGCCGCCCTAGGCGAAATTACTGGCTTGCGCCCTTCCATGTTAGATACTACTCCTACCGGCCATGGCACCAGGCGGGCCGACCGCGGCACTGACCGCTCACCTGTCAGATCCCGCAGACCTGACCGGGTGGGCGCGGTACCAGCCGGTGCCGCGGCCGACCCGCCTGATGCAGGTCGGTGGCTTTTTTATTCAAACAAGATTTTGTCCATATAAAAAGTAGCCTATTTTCCAAAAAATGGTCTTGAAAAAGAGGGGTCATCTTAAAATCAGGGTCGTCTTTTATGCGGGTCAATATGGTAGGCCTAGTCTAGAAAACTGGCGATTTTTTATTTTTTATTTTATTATTTTATTTTGATTAAATTTGCACTTCCGGGATCTATGAACTACCACCCACATGAAATTGACTTTCAGTGGACAGCGTTTGCGTGGTGGCCATACGACACGGATCCTAATTGACTTTCAGTGGACGCTGTTTCTGTGGTGGCCACACATAATTATAACAGGTTATGTGCCAGGAGCACGCAATGCGTTGTTAAGAGGTTGTGCTCATTTCACGGATTTCTGTGAGATCAGGTTGTGGGAAATGGTATTTGGGGTCATGACATGCTGCCATTGAAGTGAACGCAGAACCACGACTTCTCATTAAGGTTAACACAAACTCTGAAAAGTTGACTTGGTGCTTCATTCAGCCAGAGAACAGAGCTTGTGTGGGTGTAACACAAGTTACATATCTGACCCGTCTACAGGTGCATCAAGGTAAATATTTCAATTGCACTTAAATGGAGTGGTGCCATATTTCAGGGTTTATAGGCTTCACGCGCAGCTGTGAAAATATTATGCCAGTGTATTGCTTGATAAATATTCCCAAAATGTAAGTATCACAGTTGATTAAAATAATAATTTAGAAAGCTTATACTGAAATTATACAGTGGAGCTAGACTTAATGCAGCTCATAGTGGATCAAAATGGTTCACAATGGAATAACTGGACCAAGAGTCCTAATTAACATGCACCAAGGTAGTCTTTGTGTCTTTTTCCAGAAGATAAAAGATCCTTTATTAGTACATGGCTGGGAATATTTCTCCTCCTTGATCGGATATTGGGAAAGGGACCATGGACTGGGCTCCGTCTGTTCATCTGCATGTCGCCTCCAACAGACGGTCTGACAAAATTTGGGGGAATGAAGGACTTTGACTCTGGGGATCTGGTATTTTGAATATAAACCTGATTGACCCACTACAGTGCCACCACCAGGCCAACAGGGACCCAACATTCACACTCAGTATCTCACACACTGCTGCGTCAAATTTGAAGAAGCTTTGGGGAATTATGCATTTTTACATTGGTATCCAGCATCTTCCAAAGGAAACTGATTCGTCCATGATAGCACCACCAACAGGCCAAAAGGATACAAAACAACAAAACGATAACAGCAGCAGCAGCAGCAAAGCCATTATACCAAGGGTGACTTGAAGCAATCAGTAAGGGATGTCATGGTCACTGCTGACTTACAAACACAGAAAAAAACATGCTGCAGCCATCTGGCCTTCATCAGAAAATTAATTTTTGGTGATTTCCCTTATTTGATTGCCTTCTGCAAACTCTGAAGATATTTCCCCGGTTTTGCTTATTTGTGGGCACACCAGTTGAAATTTATTTCACTTCAAAGACCACGTTGGCGCATAAGACAAGTGCACCTTAAAGAGCATCTGCACATCTAGTCGGATCACAACATTGGACCCTCGCCATCCCCTCCAACCCCCCATCCCCCCACCCCAGTACACCCAGTAACTGTTACACAGTGAATCATGCTTCCATGGCACCAGAGCAAGCCTCTTGGGATGGAAAGATTTACACAACATCCACATGTTCTTTACTTGTTTCTAGAACAGCTACAGATGAGCAATAACACTCAAAGTAGGTCTCTCTCTCTCTCTCTCTCTCTCTCTTTCTCTCTCTCTCTTTCTCTCTCTCTCTTTCTCTCTCTCTCTCTCTCTCTCACTCTCTTGCTCTCTCTCTCTGTGTGTGATGTGTGCACACAAATATGTTCGTCTGTATGGGTGTGAGCCCATGTGTATGCCTGTCTAACAGCTAAAATATGTGTTTGTTGTCTTGACAAGAGAATGAGTGCTTAGTGACCTGTCCATTCACAGAAAATTGATTTGCCCTGATGTCCCTGTTCACTCATCCTTACTTCCCAGTAAATAGACAACCATCTTGTGGAGATGCATAGCAAAGCAGGCAGTGTCATAAAAGCAGTTGCATCAATCATCACACCAACACACTCATGCTGACACCTCATGTATTCTTATTGGATGTAGACTCTCCTTTCACACATATATGCATACACAATCTACTATGTTGTTTTGCACTATATTTTTCACTTAATTAATACATTAAAGCTACAACATGCAATTTTGTGCCTCAAGATAGTAAGTGTATTGTTCGTCCCGCCCCCCGCCCCCTCGGTTAGTCAAGTTCACACTCCAACACTTGTCACTCATCTTGATAAACTGTCTAACTTGAATCGACATCTAGCCTGAGGCTGACTTAACCAGTGTTCATAAAGCCTCCACAGGTGCTGAAGTGGCAGGTGGGAAATGTAGGGAATCTGTATTTTAAAAAAAATAAAATCAGTCCTGATGTTCATTGTGTTTTTGAGCAGATCTTTAATTACAGACTGAATTTCCACAAGGTAGGCACACTAGGCTACTGGGCTAATGTTGGGTTAGTGTATCGGCTACTTCACACCAGAGAATATATCTCTATACCTCTCTGATTCCACATCTGCAGCAAATGAAATATCAGCCAATTATATGCTGCACCTTGGTGTTTGCTACAAGTAAGCTTTTCCATGTAAGAATGGAGACTATCCAATCACAGCACGGCATCACTTTTTATGCATCCTACCTTGTACATCTCCATTTGATTGACACCCTTCAATTGTTATCCTCTACTAGGGCTAAGACTCTTGTGTGCACATGGATCTGCATAACCATCTTACTGAGGATTGTTTCACCGGTATACATTTGAGGCTTTAATTGATGGATTTTTAGCTGTGGATTCATTAGCTAGCAACAGCATCAGTCATGGTCTTCCTGACATCACCTCTGCCTCTACAAGCCTCCAATGGGTGGGTTTTTAGCAGTGGTGGCCTACAGCAGTGTTGGCTATAAACATTTGCGGTGCGACAAAACCCTGTAGTTATTTAAGCCCTAACAAGGAGGATATTTTCCTCTATGCTGGACAGTTGGCAGACCTTACCAAGGCCACAACAATATTGTTACCCCACAAGGCTAGCAATACAACAACACCCCCAAGGCCCTCTTGGAATGTATTACTGTAGAAAATGCACCCCCTAAGCTCCATTTTATTACAGTTATTGAATTTTACAAACTCTGAAATCTTGGTGGATATGAAGATATACTCAAGAGAGGTACAAAATAAGAAAATTTACATTTTTATCTGGGTTTTTCATCCTTTTAAAATCACCTGTATGCCTTCTTGGCTCTGTGTACACCCACAGGTACTCCCCAGCAATGTACACTCAATGAATAGTTCCACATTACAGTAATTTTTATCCCCCTCGGGGTCTAGAGAGCAAGAAAATTTCTGACCACTGGAAAGTAGGTTACTTCAAAATCACTTAAAGAGCTGACAGATTTTCAAATGAAAAACAGCATAATAACTGTGGGTGGGAAAAACGCCCTGCCCTCCTATGTGCTGTATAGAAAAATACACAGTCCTCTTGCTGGCTGAAAAAATGACATAGCAATGCATATATTACAGCACTGTATCTCACAATAATATGTGCAACATAAATAAATTGGATGGCACACCACAATCCAAAATGCAAGAATCACAAAATGTACAAGAATGGTTCATTAAGGTGTATGTTTTGCTTCTTCCTCCTTCCATAGCGCCAGCTAGGTCCTGCAGTGGGGCTCAGGGGTTGGATCCAGCCAGGTGGAATGAGAACAAACAAGCTGTCAAAAGTAATCACATCTACCAGGCTCTGGACATACGAATGCACCAACACATCTGCCCATCAGGACTCCAGAGCCAGGGGCCAATGTCTGGGGCCCCCGGGCCACATCACAGACAGACAGAAAGGCTGGCACCGCACAAGCTTGGTGTCTTGTTGTTTCTTTTTCTTTATTTTTTTATTTTTGCAAGAAGGGAAATAAATCCATTCTCTAGGACTCAGCTTGCCTGTTTTCCATATGAACTGACCAGCAGATGTATTATGCTTTAAAACAATCCATAATCTGGACAGTGTGTCTTGGTCTGTGGCATGAAAGGCACTTATTGAGCTTATACCATAGGCTTTGTTTTGAGACTTCACCTCAAGATCAGTGAAATCATTCCTATCCTTTTCCAGAGTAGCTGATCCATGCAGAAAACTGTCCAAAACCAGCGTACCCATTTACTCCATACAAAATACGGTATCAGAAGTTAAAGTTCTTCCAGTTAAATAAATTCCATCAGGTAGATACATAGCACTCATTTAAATTGCTTATCATTTCAATTCATTATTTATGCTCTTAATGCAAATGTGCTATACTTAACAAAAAAAAAGTTGGAAAGGAACAAATATACTTCTCTACTAATTCCATGAGGGAGTGATCCCTCTCTCAAAACCTGTTTACCAGCAGAAACACCAGCTCTTTCTAGTTTTAATCCGCTCCTTTTGAATGACAGGATTATTTTTTGTGGCAAGAAAACATTTGAGATAAGTATCACTATCTCTTCTCCCATCACTCCAACTGCAGGTTATTGAATATCCCAGTGGAGGGGAAAAACTAATTACGAAACGTGTCTAGCTAAGAGAGTTATCTGCGAGATAGCCTGCAGTGCAGCCATGTTTTAGCCCTTTTGTTTTTTTGTTGTGCGAACTAATTAGTTTTTTCTCTTGCTTTTAATGGAGAAATGCTCAGCTGCTCCCCAAACTAGTAATGACCTTCCATCGGAATTATGACACCAGCAGATGTAAAGCTTTTGATTAAGCCCATTTACATCGGGCCCGCACTAGTTGAGACGTTGCGCTCTGATGCTCAGGATTATAAGTCCCATTCTGTTTTGCCGTAGGTGGAGCCCTTTTACAAATTGCTTTCGTTATGAATACTAAATCTCTACCCAAACTTTGATAAAACCTTGAGATGTTAGGTTTATATATGATTTCATTTTTGGAAGCATTCCATACTAACTTTAAGAAGCTATTGTTTGCACATGCAAGTTTGTTTGCCAGTTATTTAAATGCACCACTTCAAACATGTTATTCAACTAAGCTCTCTGTTACAAAACCGAAATTGACTTAGCTGGAATGGTGTGTAGTGTACTGTATTAGTTCAGTATTTTGGTCTTTAACTTGGGGATAAAACAATACAATTAGCCGCTCTAGCGGATGACTGCCCAAATCCCTGAAATGTGTTAGCCTAATAGACTTTGTTATTAATGCAAGTCAAAAAGTCATGTTGACCATTTTGACTCCAACAGATTACTCATTACACACACTGAACAACATACACTAAGGTGATTTGAACAAAACTAATGTGTTGTAGAGAGGATATGAAGTTGGACAGACTTTTAAAAACTGAGGAAATTACTGGAATAACAACATTGTAATAATAATTAGAGTGTGCATTGTTTCTTTGTTGGCTTATCTTTGTGTGAGAGATCCCAAAGAATATGCCCCTAATTAATGAATATCCATATAAAGTGAGGATTCAAAAAAAAAAAGAATGAAGGAAATGTGATTGAAGAGAGAAAGCACAAACCAAGCTTTTTCCAAAGGGACGAAAACAGCAAATGCCTGATTGAAGCAATTAAACAATCTATTGACTATTGACATTCTCCTTGTGGCATAGGATCAAGTAAACAAATTCAGATGCAAATATTTAATGGTCTAAAAGTAGCATCTGACAGCTCATTGCGTTGCAGTTTGCTGAGAGATGGCAGAGAAACCCATTACCTTTGCTTAAATCCCACTTTAGTTGTTATTTCAAGGCTATGCTCTTCATATCACTACCACAACGGTAGCCTTAAGTACTATTCATAGCATTCATTCTTTATTTGGGTCAGTGCCAATGTATGTGTTGTGGGGTTTAGAGGAGTAGTTAAGTGTATTATACATGTGATGAGTGGCCTTGTCTGAGACCTAAGGATTTGCATTCAGTACCCAAATAGAAGCAGCAGAAAACATCTGAGAGCATATGGTGCTCTTCATGTGCAGCTATTTGTGAGAAATTTGCAGAATGTTAGGAGTGCACAGTACAAAAACAGCTAGAGGAGGGCGTAGATCAGGGCCTTGCTTTGAAGTGGAGGAACAAAAATAAAAATGGACTGCTCTCTCACCAAAGTGTGAGAGAGCAGATCCAAAATTCAACATACTGGTTGGCTTGCATTTACTCACCCTAAAGAGAAGGACAGGAGAGGTGATGTGGGCGGATAGATAGATGGAGAGAGGAAAAAAGAGAGAAAGAAAGAGAGATAGAGGCATGTAGGTAGAGGAGCAGGGGGAATAAAAAGAGGGAGTCCTTTGTGCATGTACCACGGGGCCTTACCCTGGGGACTTATCTCCTGTGCCCCTGTTGCCGATCTGTTAATGGCTGGCATCATAACTCTCGGTGCAGAGGCTGTTTGCTGTGGTTTCTGTCACAGGTTCATCATTACGCTGATAGCTTAACACTCAGCAAGGAAACAAAGTAGCCTCCCTCAGGCGTAGATCACTCTCTGAAGCCGGGAGAAAACCGGGAGAATGTCTGCAGCACTGATACAACACAGTGAGAGGACCTGAGGAGGTCCCTCATGGTGTATACAGTACGAAGCTATTCTGAGTGGTAACAGCTATGGCAGTGAGAATTTATATTAAATCATAGTTAAATGAACATTAAAAAGCAGGGGTCATTCATAAATGACTCAGGGTTTGTGTTGACCACCCACTTTCAGCTATCACTTGCACTGCTACAGAAGGATGTTTTCAGGTGAGAACATGAAGTGGAGAGGATTTCTTTTTCCTTTAGGTGGAGTCTTGCATATACAAGCTTCCACCTAAAGGAAAAAAAAAATCCTCTCCAACGGTGGCATCCCAGTGGTGACATCCCATTACATTACTATTACAGTGCCATGCTCAAATTCAAAGAGCTCTTTAGAACGACCCATTCATTCACAAATGTTTGTAAAGGCAGACTGCATGGCTAGGTGCTTCATTTTATACACCTGCGGCAATGGGACTGAATGAAAAACCTGAATTCAATGATTAAGAGGTGTGTCCCAACACTCCATATTGTCTATCTACCTATCCATCTATCTACCTTGATGATCAAGATCAAAGGCTTATGCTGTTTTGCTTCTCTCCTACAGCCTGCTCAAGATCGTTCTCTTTTCTTCCACATGTTAATGTATCAAAGCATGGATTTGCTGCTCTTCTGTACATTGTGTATAGATTGTATGGGAGCCAGCTACCTGTGCACTTTGGAATGAGGCTTGTCAATTGCTATCACATTTGGCTTAAGAGGTACTGCTATTAGTGCCCTGTTCTCAGCAGGGTCAGTGCCTGTACAATGGTTTCCCTCTGCACTTATGGAGATTGCCACGTTTGTCTGGCCCATTGTGGGCGTAGATACAGGACCTGTGCTTTCTCAGAGGAGCAGAATCCATATGAGATGAAGTCAACAAAATGCAATTAAAAGTGTGTATACTGTGCCCTTTGTAGTTCTGGCACTGAACACATACGGAGTGGACAGGATGCCATATATAGCTGTTCGCTTTGTTGACTTGTTGGCTTGTTGTTGAGTTAACTTGCTGACTATTCCAGTTTCTGCCGCTTCAGATAATGGGCTAACTTTATGGTCCACTACTACTGTGTGTACTCACAAGCTTTGGTGGGTCTTAAGAGTATTCCATCTCAGTGCAGTAGGTAAGTAAAGGCAGACAAGGCCCATCTGTAGCGTTCTGGTCTGTAAATCATTGGTTAGAGAGCCTAGAGACTATTCATGTTGTCAATGAAGCTTGCAGAGAGGAAAGGCAACACAGAGGGAGTTTCTGTCACAAATCTCATCCTCCCCTGACACCTGTCATCATTCACTTTTTTGCAGGAGAAGAGGAGCAGTTTCATTCAGTGGGCCCAGGAAGAAAATAGTATTGAATAACCCCCTTGGTCAAATATTTTTTGAGGAACTTCTGGCGGTGTGATAAATTAGGTGGCCCTTTGGATCGATAGCGCCTTCTTTCTTCATAGCTCAAGATGGGATTTGTCAAAATAGGGGCTGGAGAGAAGTCCATAGAGTTCATCGCAATGACTGGCTGTAATTTGGAGGAAAGAAGGCAATATGAGGACTGGAGTGTGTGTGAGTATGTGCATGTGCGGGTGTGTTTGTATGTGTGCACCATATCTGTATGTGTATGTGCATGTGTGTCTGTCCTTGAGGATTATTGGCACCAGTAGAAAAGATTAGCCAAAAGCATTTAAAAGATAAATAATTAAGTATACCCAGCAAAAAGCTTTTCTTTCTTTATAATTTGTCTCTTTTACTCCAAAATGTTTTTGCCAAAATAAAAAATAAAAAAGCAAGTGAGCTAGACAGTGAATGAAGTGAGGGGGCAGCATGGCTACTCAGCAGTCACAGCAGCAATGGTTGAGCGAGTTAGACAGTGACTGAAGAGAGAGGGTGGAAATAGCAAAAACAAATGTTTTTCAAAGGTTTAGAATCACTGCAACCATAAGTGCGTCATTGTTGTACACACATATTTATGCACAAAAACTTTAGGTTGATAGACCCAGCAGTTTCCGAGACTAACCGTGGACAGACACACAGACACACAGGATCAAACACATGATCCCCTCCAGGCTAAGCATGGTGGAGATAAAAGTGATTCTGCAATCAGTAGTATTTCAGTGATTGTTGTACTTTTTTACATTCTCATTTGTTTGCAGTTTTTTCCACTGTCATGTGCTATTCCTTTTCAGTGTTGCATTGTCATTTTTTCATTCTGGCATAGTGTAGACGAAAGGAATGAATGCCAAATCACTGAGGCTCTGAGGGAGCAAAATCTCCATAAGCTATCATCCTGTCCTCAGTGTGTATGAGACACAGATTCACTCCTCACTGCAGTTTTATGACAAACAGTTTGAAGAAACCATACCCAAAAAGAAAACCTGATGTATAGTAGTAGCACGGCGATATCATAAAGTTTACACGGGGGAAATAATCATCTGATCATAACCATTACTGAAAAATCATCACTATGTATTCAAGTCCCAGATGCTGAAGCTCAGGCTTGGCAGACTATTGTAATGCACCAGAATCTTTAGTGTCTTGCAATTTATATTGTCTTTCTCATGCCAATGTTTCCCAACCCTGTCATCAAGAACAACCCCGTCTTGTGAGTTTTTGTCTTATCTTTATTCTGACACACCTGATCCGCCTCTGCACATTTTCATGCTAGCCCTAAATCTGTTTCCACTGCCCAAACAATCACTATCAAGCGGTTACTTGGATCAGGTGTGCAATATTCATTCATTCATTCCTTCAGTCATATATTACTGTGTTTTCAGAGGATAAAGTATTCACAAGGCATTTCTGTTTGCCTGATATTCATGTTGAATTCATTTAACTCCTCTGGTCAATAGATGGTGGTATCTCCATAGCATGTAGCATTTCAGGTGGCTTATCAAATCAAAATTGATTGACCAGTGTGAGTTTAATGCTTCAGATGAGCTACTTCCATTGTTGTTGGCTCCCTGACTATCATGCCATACACTGTGTCATCAGATGTGGCTAATAACTGTGTCAGAATGGAGGGGGAGAAGGTCATTGATTCCTCACTTTTATAAAGCGATGTGACCATTAGCTAAAAGCTATTAGGACACATCAGTGGCTACAGTATTGCTGCTCACCTTTACAGCACAGGTTTTATCTCATTTTATAGACCCCTTTTCTGTTTGTAAACACTGATGATGTCACAAACATGCAAACACGGAGTGGAGGTGAACAAAACCCACTGTGGCATAATGTCTCCACAACTGACTAGTTAACAACAGCAAGCAAAACTGTCTGGAGAACGGATAATCACAGGAAACTATCAGGGGAAAATGTAAAAAAAAAAAAAAAATTAAAAAATTAAAAAAATAAATAAAAAAGACTTGCTCATTTGAACATACAAAACATATGTTCAAACTTCTGCTGCTTGGGTCGTATTATATGTCAATAAATTCGGTCCGCAATTGGAGGTCTTCATCATTCTCATTAAACACCTTTATGCAAATTCTCCACAGGGTCCTGTTCTGCCTTGTCTCTCTACCATAAAGAATACCAGCATATTTGACCACTAGGTAGCGAGGGTGCTCTTATTCAGTCAAATGTCTGCATAACCCATAAAAGGTCTGTGGTGCAGCTTCCCTCTCTGTTTCAGCAGCTATCCTCAGACAGTTAAGTCATTCAGCCAATCACGTTAGCACATGAAAGGGAGGGGAGAGCTAAGGACCACTATAGATGTACCCATTCAAAACAAATTGGAATATGAATAATGAGTTAATTTTAGGTTATCAAAAAAAAGAAATGTGGCTCCGGTCATTCCCATGTACACTATCCCCATCATTTTATATATACATATAAGATACATCTTAGCTGTATTGATTTTATTGGTTAAAAATATCACTTGTACACTTGAGCTCAGCTGACAATGACAAGCCTTCATCCATCACTGGAATCAGAAAACACTTTATTCAACAATTCAGTAAATGTACCAAAATGTTCCTAAGTGTCAGTGGTGGATGCTGGAGACGGTGCTGAATATGTAACAGGGGTACATGTGCAAATGGAAATGGTGTACCCAGTGGAGTAGTGTAAGTTCAATATATGAAATTAGGCCTGACTGAAATTAAATTATCCCCTAGGTCTCCTTCTGCTGTTTCTATTAATGCACATTTCCCTCTGTTTATTTGTTTGTTTGGTTACTTCTGACACTTGTTTTATTTCTCTTTCTTTCTTTCTTTCTTTCTTTCTTTCTAGCTGTCAGGGATGATGTACACATGTGCCTTCTATATTTTGGCACTTGTTTTTTGCTGTTGTGTCTATGTCCTGTAATGACTGTGGAGGAACATTCAAGGGGAGCTGTGTGTGTGAGTGTGTGTGTGTGTGTGTGTGTGTGTGTGTGTGTGTGTGTGTGTGTGTGTGTGGGTGGGTGGGTGGGTGTGTGTGTATTTACGTGTGTGTTGTCTGAGGAAGCTGGCGAGAAAGAGAGAGGGAGAGAGAGAGAGAGAGAGGTGTTGGCATGGTCCTGAGGACTCTCCCCCTCTGAGACTTACATGGACAGTATGGATAGGCATAAGCAGATTGAATTGGGTCTTCCTGATTTTTGTCACTTGTATGTCATGTGCTCAGGCTAGACGTTGTGAAATGTACTACTGATGTTCTTGAATTTGATATATTAAACTGTTATAGGCTACTGAGACAGCTTCAGCTTCAGAGACAAAAAAGCACTTAAAAAAGCACTTTATGTAATTTTCCAGTTGATTCTTTCCACACCTTTATTTATTTATTTGTAATTCTTTGTTTGTTTATGTGTTCATTTATTATATGAATTTCACCCTTGTTCCATTTTGGATGAGAAACAAGCATGCTCTCATCTCAGGCTCTCACTTGTAATTTCTTCCCCAGAGGTCAACAGGAAAGGAAGCCCTTACCTTACCATATTCATATTCATATAACCATATTCTTGACACAATGGGAAAACACATATTCATGTGGACTAATTTACACCCTTGCATTATTTATTATAACAGTGATACCTGAGAGAGCATTAGAGGTATGATAGAAGTGTGGCTATGTATGGAGTGCATGAGAATATGTTCAGCAGTGCATGCATACTGTCTTCATAGTGTCCAGCACATACATGAGTGTAAACTGCATAGTCAGGAAAAGTCACTTACAAATTACCTGGTGAAGGGATAGGTTTGGTATTTTTAACCCAATGCTGAAAATGTTGATATCCACCATGTATGACTGTGTGCACATAGCACCTCACCACTAGCTTTAGTGGTGAGAAACTCACCACTCTGCTGCAGCTTCTGAACACACTGCAGCAGGGCACTCATTTTCAGCCTCAAAAAATAAATAAACAAATAAAACCAAATAAAATAAAATAAAATAAAATAAAATAATAAATGCCTTTTTTGAGAATAGGAAACTAACAGCATAGTCAAATGTATCATAAAATTGTCTACTCAAAAAATGGTTGCAATCAGTGCTTTCTAATAGGTTTTATTTCCACACAGTTCTGCTGCTAACTAATAAATAAATGTTAATGAGAAGAAAAACCTCTCAACTTTCCTCCATGAGGATTACAGCGCCAGAGAAATGAGGATCCAAACACAAGATTGTTAGATTGTCTTGAAGACATAAAACTGCCACAGAGAAATATGTTTATTGTCATTTAAGCTATCTGTGAGGTTGTGTGTGTGCATATATATAAATATATTGTTACAAACGATGGGCATCAGCATTTTAATATATCTATTTTTTTTTAAATAAAATTCTATCTTAGGTACTCGGTAGGAGCACTTCTATAAGGTTCACTGTATAATGCTTTTTTTGTAATGTGCAGTGCTTAGGGGAATTATGGTGTGCACTGTTTCAACAGCACAGAGCCCTGGGCAGTGCACAAGGGGAACACAGTGTACACTTGTACGCTAAGCAGTACGGCAGAAGTCACAGGTATGGCAAGGGTCCTCGTTGCAGCCTGCAGGCAGCCACGTACCAGGAAGTAGCTTGGTAATTTTCTACATGAAGTGGCTAAGTCAACACATGAATTACAACAGTAACAACACGCCTGTGCTACAACAACACTTTGTTTGTTGAGATTTTAAAGTACATTCACTCACCTACAAAGCACTAGCACACATTCATGGGTGAAATGTTTCTTTGACTAATCATTTGCCTGATTAGTCAAATGGAGACTGATTGCATGCCTAAAGTTGCCAATTCAACAATCCACAATGTACAACAACTCTGAGAAACACTTAATGCTAGTTGCTGCAACTTGGTAATGTTTTAAAATGTGTGTTCTCATTAAGATTTCATGAAGGCAGTTAAGTTTAATACTGGATAAATTGACGGGGCAATACCATAACAGCGTTGCACAATTAAGGGTGAGAGAAACTTAGCAGTATTAAATCCTAATACAAATGATAACGGCACACAGTATTTACAAACATACTCCTTGATTGCGCTGAGCACCGTGCACTGTAATCATCTGTATCGCCATCTAAAGAAAACTATTATATCAACAAACTGCCAGTGCTTCAGTTTCTCATACCTCTGAGGTGCCTCTCTATCATGCTACCCTATGGATTATTGCGTGACCCACACAAACACAGAAAAAAATGGCATGCTGTCATTTGCCTTTACATAGGCTCCATTCCAGCGGCCCAACTTCTGGCATGCTAATGACTGGGAGTCTTAATTAAAATGTCAAGGTGGCGTGATGTCCCATTAAGGCCCCCCTCCCCTCCCCTTGCCTTTTCTTCTTCTGATCCTCCCCAGGGACCTATTAAACCCAGGCCAAAATGATTGAAGTTCAAAGAGGTGAGCCCGAAGGTTGGACGCTCACCGCTTCGCGCTTCGCCGTCGTCCCAGCATCCTCCAACCCTGACCTTTAGCAAGACAGCCGTCCTCACTAATGCGCTCGCATATCTAATGAGAGAGGGCTTTAGACTCAGACCTCCCTGTCAGCTGTGTAGGCGATAATGCCACCAACCGTTACCTCCCCTCCCCCTCCAACCTTCTCCCGTCCACCTCCACACTGACTAAACAACAAAAAAAGGGAAAGGAACTTGTCGAGCTCAACTGTCCTTAAATGCTGGATGATCTTCTGGCACTATCTGTCTTTCTGATTCACCTGCTTTTCCTCTCTCCACTTCTACAGCTTTCTCTCTCTTTTCTTTATCGGTTATGTTTCTCCCTGTCTTCTTCTGTCCAAGGAAAGGTTATTTGAAAGGACAGGGCAATGCCTACTTCTCATAACAGGCTCCTGTGGCTGTCATAGAGTGGCAGCACCATTCTAATGAGCCTCTCGCACATACAGACGTAATGGAGTTTCACCTCCATAAATCACATGGTGAGGCAATGTCAATAATATTTATGTTATTGAAATGAACAAGGCCAAGTAGAAGTTACTGGACATCTTTGTCATGTTCGTGCCAAATAGAGGTGCCATTACCTATGACAATTGTCAGAAGAACTTACACCTGTCATGTCTGTGCAGTAGTGTGTAGTTGTGTCCATGGTCTTTAAAGACTGCATGATTCGGCAGTGAATTTCAGCTGGTCACTGGGTAGTAAGGACACCACATTTTTATTGTAGGAAGATCCGCAGACATAGATTACTGCTTTTACCTTACCGTGGCTGATTTTCTCAAATTCAAAGGAGTTATTGCCAAAGTGATTTCCTTTCAAGTACAGTGGTCCCTCGTTAATCACAGGAGTTAAGTTCTAAAAATAAACCGCAATAGGCGAAATGCGCGAAGTAGTCAGCTTTATTTTTTTTTTACAATTATTATAGATGTTTTAAGGCTGTAAAACCCCTCATTACACACTTTAGGCAAGCTGAACGCATTCTGTACTGTACAGGAGACACGGCACGGAGGAGATTGATTGGCAATGGTCTAGAGTCCCTTAGCCAATCAGGACGCAGAACACATATGCTGTAAAAGAAAAAAAAAAAAAAAAAAAAAAAAAAAAAGCATGCAAAATTGCACTAAAAAAAAATCCACGAAACTGCGAGGCCGCGAAAGGTGAACCGCGTTATAGTGAGGGACAGCTGTATATCAATGCGCAGATCAAACCCATCCAACAGGAAGGTCAGCTGTGACTTTTTTTTTTAATCTCAGGATATAATGTAATGGGGATGAAGTAGATATTTGCCACAGATTCTTCTGTCTTTTTTCCAATACAAGGGATTTCACTGGCATTCCACAATGAAGACAACATTGGGAAGCAGCTCTTGAACTAGTAACCACATGTGTGGGAAGCCCTGCTCCTCTTGAGAACCGGGGTGAAGGGGGCTAGCGTAGTAGTACAGACAATGTGTGTGTGCTGATTATGTGTGTGTGTGTGTGTGTGTGTGTGTGTGTGTGTGTGTGTGTGTGTGTGTGTGTGTGTGTGAGTGAGTGAGTGAATGGAGGTTGTGGAATGCACACTTCTCTCATCAGGGATGCAGAGCGTTGATTACACCCCCCCCACCCTCTTTTTTTAACCATCCCCTCATCACCACCACCACTGTCCCCCACACATCACCATTACCACAACCACAACACACACACACACATACAGAATCTGTACAGTTACTTCTTCCTCTTTTTTTATGTGTCTGGAACCTCTTGGACCCTCCAACCTTCCCTCATGACCTCCCCAGAGACAATTATCCATGTCCCACCAACCCCCACCCCACCTTCTAATGGCTGTGGGTGGGATGGGGTCAAGGTAATCACTGGGCCATGCATATTTCTACCCACTCACTTCATCAGCGAAAGATTACCAACAGGGAAATCAATGACCAGTGCCCTAATGAAAGATCTACACTTGTGCCCAATGGACCTGTTCGTTTTTATCTTTGCTCCTAATATGGTATCAATGAGGTCTCCAGATACTGTGCCTGATGTATCATGCGTAGCATTGGTGCATGGTGTAAGAGAATATACTGATGTAGCAACTGAAATAGCCAATCATTCGCCTGCTCTTGGAACATAAAAGGCCAGACTACCCTCCAGTGTATCAGTGGGAGAATTTGCAATATTTCATCACATTCAGAATGTTATATTCCTACATCTTTATACATCAAACATCAGGGTTTGCTTTTGAACATGAACAGTCATGCTGAACAAGTTTCCACAAGTGAGTGTAGCCCATTCAGTTGATAAAATACTACTCTGCCTCAATAAATATGTTACAACTCTGACAATGTTATTACAAAATAATATCAATGTTTTATGATAGCGCGGGATACATTTGTCCCAATGATCTCTACAGCTCTGATATACTCCAATAAACAATGACAATTTGTTTGAGCAGAAAAGCATCTATGGTTTGGGAGTTCTGTGGGATTTTCAGTAGTGTGCATGACAAATAGCTTGTAAACAAAGATAGTACAGAAATATAGCATATGGCCTGTTCTTCACTGGACTAGGTCTCTGTCAGAGTCTTGGTTCAGGTATTGTAAGTCCTTAGGCAGAAGAAAGACATTTTGAAAGAGGAATTGCCTTCTGAATGTACACGCATTTCACAGAAATGGCTGACACAGATACGCACACAAGCATATACACATATATGTGCACACACGAAAAATGAAAAACTCACACCTAGACACACACCTTCCTGGCCACAGACACATGCATTTCCTCTCACAGGTGCACAACACTCACACACACACACACACACACACTCACACACACACACACACACACAGGACCGCTTGGCCCTCGGTCCGCCGCGCTCCAGCGACCCTATCTTATTAAAGCCTGTCAGCATAGCTAGCACTATCATAAGCTTTTTATTATTGACTCGGAAAATATGATAATTTGGAAATCACAGGCCGCCTCCTAAAGACTCCACCGCCACTTTCAATTTTAGCTGCTCTCCCTTCTTTTAATGGGAATGATGAGATAGCAGGAACTTCACAAGCTTCACGAGTTACACACTTTCTCCCTTCGCCCCAGTATATTAAATTATTTATTTTTGTTTTTTTTTAATTAGTACATTATAATTGAGGTCTGTCACCTATTGCACCTCCAAAGAAAGCTAAAACAAATTTAATTAAAAGTGGTATCTCCTTTCATAGGGGAAACTGAATTATGTTTGAAGTAGGAGAGATTGCCAACTGACAATATGTTTTCTTTATTAACTCAACGTCTTCAGCTTTTAACCTCTCTTTTCACAGCTACCTGAAAATAATCCCAATGCAAAATTCATTTCTGATATCCAATGCACTCTCTGTGTTGTTATTGTTATATATTTATTATGTTTAATGGGTACCTGCAATATAAATGAAATTATGAGTCAGTGATCTAAAGCTTAGATATACTGTATATCCATTTCTAGATGACAAAAAAGGGGTTGAAAAGAGCTGTAAACCAACAGTGACAAGTTCATAACTTATATACCAACCCAAATGTATAAGCCTCATCTATCTACCGATTTGCACTCCTTGTCCTATCAGCTGTTGTCTCTCTCTCCTCTCTCAGGGCCCACAGCATCCTGGGATTACATCCCTATCTATTCTTTACATTCCCAGAGGCTCTCTGTGTGATCCATAATTCAACAGTGCCCCTATTCCTGACCAAACTAGAATTTGAACTGTCCCATAATCTCCATCTGGCACTTGCAGGTTTAATCGGGGTAAACACTGTTCCCTGCTTCAATATTTTATTGACGCACTGCCTTGATAAGGCATCAATGGCGCTTAAAATCTGAGCCCAGGAAATCTTGGTAGCAGGCCCTCAGTTGAGCCTGGTGGTCCTCCACACAGGTGGTCAGGAGGAAGAGGCAGAGAGGGAGTGGAGAAGGAAAGGAGCAATGGACAGTACAGTAATCCTATTTAGCAACAGCTCCAGTGATAATAGAGGCCCTGCTCCCTTCAGGGAGGGGCAACAGGAAGTTAGCCGTGAGCTGAGGTCTAAGAGACCACTCTCCCGGCTCTAAGATCGTGGCTATATAATCCCCTCCAGTTGAAGAGGCTTGACTCGGAGAAGCTGCTCCAAGAACAATGCTGGGTAGCAGGAATAATTCTGAGACAGCTTCAGGCAACTTCAAGGCCATAAACAATGCAAACATACACAATTATTCAAGACGAATCTGGTTGCTCAAGCAAAGGCATGCAACATATACAGTAAAACAGTATGTGGGCCATGTCACGATCATTTAATAGTCCAGAATTAAGGCACATTCTGGCTCATTTCAAATGACAAATATTGGAATTTTGTGTTCATACAGTGTGTATTGTGTGGTTTCGTGGTCTTATGGATCCATCAGGTCTGAACGGCATGAGGTTTTAATGAAAATAGAACCTTTTGAATTCATTTCATAAATACATACACTTTTGGTGAATTGTTGATGTATTTGCTTATGCTTTCCATTCTGTGGGCTGCGGGACAAAGATATTACAAATAGCACCTTAAATGCTGCCATGCTCACTCAGCCAGTGATGCGATTTTGAAGGCGGCTCTCCAGCATTTCACCCTCCCACCCCCCACTGCTTTCCCTTTGATCTTGCTTGTTATTGTCATCTCACAATCCCCGTTTTGAGGGGGTGGCTTCTTGGCCTCTTGCCCATCTTGCAAGCTTTTCTAGGCAAGCTCACTGCAGGAGCAAATCCTAAAACTTCCCAAATTGTCCTCAAACTTTTTACTCCTCCACTGAAGGAATGAACAGATATTCAGTTAACAATCCACACACCTGCATACAATTTCACACTGACTTAAACAACAGAGATGAGTGGGTGGGAGGGGATAGTATCCAACAGATATATAACCATCCACATTTTTGCATTGAAAACAGACGCTATTACTGCCAAAGGGATTTCTCCCTGGGGCTGATCTTGCGAAAGGGTAAGTGAAAGATGGAAAATTGGACAAGGCGAGTGGTTGAGAGCTAATGGATCAAAATTACCCCGTCATAAAGTTTGGACGAGAGCTGACGAAATTGCTTTTTTTCGCTCGCCCCTTTACTCTCCCATCCCTCCCCTCCCCTCCTCTTGTATGCCCCGCATCTCAATATGAAACGCAGACAGAGAAATCCATCTGTAACGCAGGCATTGTCAGCGTCTCGCAATTTACACCCATCCCTCTCTGCAGCTGTTCCTGTGCTTGATGGCGTGATAAATTAATCTTTTTCCGTGCCACTGCGTCAATTCTTTTAAAAGAATACATTAAGAGACGTTAGAGACATTTTTTTCCCGAAGTAAACATTTTTTTCTATCTCCTCTCTCAGTCACCATGACAAATCATATTCTCAGATGAAGAGAGAGAAAGCTGAGAATACAAGGGAAAAGGAGAAATAAGAGACGAAAGCGACAGGGATGAGGGAAGAAAGAGATTTTGGGGAGCTGAAGCGCAGAGCTGCAGACTCAGTCAAAGCGTGTGATTTAAGTGTTCGTCAACATTTCCTGAGGGCGAATAGAGTGGTCATAGCTGATCAAGCATAATGTCTGACATCCATTCTCATTGCCAGAGATGATAGAATGAGCAGTGCCCAAGATGATTCCCCCAGCAGTGCAACCCCCAAAAATCAACAGGCAACCGTCATTTGTCTCTGTTTGTCTCAGAAGCACCACAAATTGTCCATCAACTACACCACTTGTCATACCAGGATTTATATTGCAGTATATGCTCATACATTTTCATTGTCATAAAGACCTAAATCCCCCAGCTGTTTCTAAAAAGTACCACCAGACCAGATTAGAATCCTATTTTAGATTAGGTTCTCAAATGAGCATTAGCTGAAATGTGTTATACAAAGACAGACAGCCAGAAAGCAACCAAATGGATTCAAATTTCTCTTCTAAGATTAATGTTTGTGTTATGGGTATATCCAACAATGTTTCACAAAGTCTTCACCATAAATGCACATGCACGTATAATATGCATGGTGTATGACATGGTTATGCAAATGGAACTGAATCAAAGATGCAACAACATTTAGACTTATAAAATTTTTTACTATGCATATCATCAACTATGTTCAGATGATTTTAAACAGAGAGGTGATGCCCTTTTCTGTAAATTTAAAATGCATCCATATGTGTCTCTCAATGCATGGGGCTTCTGGAGACATCACACAAGGATACTTACCGCTTATCATTTCAAATAGGTAACCCCTTGAGTACCTTTCTTCAACACCATGTTAAACCTTTAAGCTTCACATGGCAAAGCCTTGCCCTAGAGTCAGGCTACCCAGGATCGACTTGGCTTTCAGCACAGCCAGAGAGGAGCTTTGAGTGAGAGAGCACACAGGTGCACCAGGAGATGGATGAGAGGGGATGTAGACCCTCCAGGGACATTGAGACCTCCAACTCCCCACAGAGCAGCAGCCCCTGCTGGGCAAATGGATCATGCTGCCCCTGGTTCTCTCCAAAAACCTCACGCCATTTAAAAAGGGGAAAAGACATATAAGAGTATGATTGGTCTACTTTGCTGGAGATACAGTGATGATAGATGTTGACAGTGAGCTCTTCTCTTAAGGAAAGATGGTTAAAAAATAAAGTACATGCTCATGCATACTCCAACACAGTGATAAATGTATGTGCATTATAACACTTGTACACAACAACATTATACACAAGAACTGTAGTGATAAGCTTTCGCTGAGTTAAATCTCTTATCAGTAACCTTGAGCTTCAAAGCCGGTCATTATGGCTGCATGAAATGTTAAGAAAATGTGCAAAACATGTACTCAGAAGGGGACTACATTGGTCAGTGACGTGTTCATGTGGGCAACATAAGTGTGCATGTCTCTGGTCACAGATGTTCACAAGAGTTTGCTGAAGTATATTCTCTTGCCAGTTTCTTCTTGTCCCCAATTGAAATTTCAAATGGAGCTCTCTTAAAAAGCAATTGTCCTCAAAGTGTTAAGAGTCTCTATTTCACACACCAATGGTATACTGCGGGTGCAGATGGAGCAGAGCAACATGTGAGGAGTGTGGATAGATTTATTACCCATCAATTTATGGGTAAAAACACAGGCAATGCTGTATTATTGCATCATTGAAACCTTATGGCACAGATTGTCAGCAACTCCTGTATTACCCAGTATTACTGTGAGCTCTTCCTGAGATCTCAAGCCCCTTTCACCTTAGTTACTCTGATTATGAGGAACAATTTTCTGTGCACCAGTTCCCATGGAAACTTGTTGAAGACCATAGTACAGGTACAGATCTAGCAGTAAGAAGAACAAAAGTGTGAAACACTACAGGAGTTAGATGATTTGGTATGCCTGGTGAAATACACAACCCACCGAAAAGCACAGGAACAATATGTCATATCTTCCTTGTGCTCTTATGTCAGCTCATTGAAAGAATAAAAAGAAGACAGCATTGCTTCAAGAGACATATTGACTACAAAATATTCAGAAGTATGCTTGTGAACTTTGCGAGGTCAGACAACCCATCTAGGACATTAGGGGGAGCGCCGACTTCTCTTACCAGAATTTCTGCATGCCGAGTACAGTGGAAGGCCCCTGTTGTGACCAAATTAAAGGATCTTCTTTTGTTTGACAAACACCACAGGGGAGACCAAGCATAGGCAGAAATCTTTTTTTGCCGCTGTTTCTAAGATTTCTCTCTTTTTTTCCATAGAAGAAAGGATGTGAGGCGCTGTCAGGACGAGGCCCCCTACAAAGAAGCAATTAAAAACCCAGGCTTGTGAAGGTCTCTCTGCAGTACGGCCAGAAAAACAACCTCATTGCTGGGTGAAATGGAAAAAGCAAAGCTACCATCAGTTGTTTGACAACAGGAGCATGTCACAAGTTTACCAAACCAGCAGACATGTGCAATAAAGGAGACTCATGCATGTTTGTCAGTGATAAAATATAAACATAACACCAAGTTGACATTCATCCCTCATTTTAGAGACATGTACAAATTGGGTAACCTTTGATGAGCAGGGATCAGAATGCTTTTGGAGACAGTGGGAATGAGCCTTCATTGTCAGACAACCAAGGTTTTAAATTCTGCCTTGAAAAGAATCTTTCAGGAAATGCACACCACAGATCAAGGTATAAGCAATAGATACAGAATACAAAGAGAAAATAAAGCATGGAGATACTTTAAGTGTGCAGTCTATATTTTTTTTTTTAATTCTGTCACACCTTCTAGCAACCATTTAGGTCAAGGAAGCTTTAAGTGCTAGGTTTAAATCCACTGCACACCACTACATTGAAAGTCGATGCTGCTTTGCCAAATTTGGTTTAAGAGGCCTATTGCAGCGCATTCTGTTCTACTGATGCAATCCAGGGTAAGGTTTGCTTGCGTTACATTTAAGTTTATTCGTCAGCTCCTTTCTTTGTATAATTGTGGTGCCAATCACAGTGAGGAGTGTTTCAGAACATGTCGAACATTTATAGGAACGATGCAAACATTGTTGTCGTGGTGAATTAGCATTATCATGCAGTCTGTGCGTAGGGTGACATAAGAGAGACTTGTCTTCGCTTGCCGCTGCCAGTTGGCGTCAAGAAATGGGGTTTTGAGACACAGAGGAGGAGTGTGGGATGGAAAGAGGATGAGAGAGATTTTCGGAGGAGAGGGGGCATGATTATTGGAGCACTATGACTTCAGAAGGATGAGGATTCACAGAGGCAGTGGGGGGAGAGAGAGTGAGTGAGTGAGTGAGTGAGTGAGTGAGTGAGAGTGATACAGGGGTGCTGTATAAGCACTGGTCCTAAGCATATGCACATCATTTTAAAATGGTTGAGAAAAACTTCGCAGCAGCAGAGCAGCTTTGAATTATATAACATTGATCAAAAATGTTCATAAACATCACTGAAAAGAATTAATTGATTTGACTGATACCAACATCTGTACTACGTGTGTGTGTGTGTGTGTGTGTGTGTGTGTGTGTGTGTGTGTGTGTGAGTGTATGTGAATGAGTGAGTGAGTTAGAGACAGTGAGAGGGAGCGAGACAGAGAGAGAGAGAGAGGAAGACCCCTCGTCAGTCATTTGCAGCTTATTATTTCATACAGGAAAATGGCATGGGATGCCACATCAAGCAGCCAATCATCAAAGCCTCCAAGATAAACCAGCTATCTTAAAACAGCTGCACTCTGATTTGTCCATCTGCTGACTCACCAAACTAGCAGTAAAAAAATATTTGGTACAGTACCTGGCATGTAAGACTACCTTACATGTGTGAGGGCTGTCTGACAGAAAACTGTTGAAAATTTAGGTTGCATTCACAGGAAAAACCTCAACCAGGAGAAAAGTTAGGCCACCCTAATGTTACACCACCGCCAGCTTTGAATCAGCATGACTATTTCTAGGAAATTTCCAGGGCTCGGACAATTTTAAGCTGAACTTGGAGATGTAAAAATTGTCCTGAGTGCATTTAACCTGTTGTTTTCCAGGATGAAAAGCACACCATGTGAATTCAGTGCACAGCAAAGTGTGTCAGTGTTAGGTTTTCTAGTGTGCTTTCTTAAAAATATTAAATTGATGTCTTGGATGAGTTCTCCTTATTTCCAAAACAAATTTAGTGAGGAATGCAAATTGAGTGAATGCAAATTATCCAAAAAAAAAAAAAAGAAAGAAAGAAAGAAAGATTGAATGATTGATTGCTTGCTTGATTGATGCATGTGATAGTTACACCAAGTAATTGTTAATCTTTTCTTTACAGGCCCTAAACTGTCCTTTTTCAGGTCATTTTGGCTTAAAAGACGGTTGTTACTGTTTGGCCATGTTCATCAATTTGGTGCTGTTGTTGTTGTTTTTGTTGTTGTTGTTGTTGTTGTTGTTTTTTAGCCTGAAAGAAAACTAACCAACCAATCAAATTATCTTTTGGTTCATGAGTCCAGAACAGGCATTCAGGATGGACATGGAGCTGCTGATATCATTGGTCTCTGAGACACGAGAACTGTATGATAACAGCCATAATAGGAGTTTCTATTGAAATTGTCAGTTCCTACTTACGGTGTATTTTGTGAGACATTACCGAGGCTAATGATGACAGATGATAGTATTGCTAGTGAGGCAACTTATTGTTATCAGTATTTGTCTGTTGTGTAGTTGCGGAGGCTGGCAAAACCTGAGAGAGACAGATAGAGAAGGACGTGAGAACAGCAAGATTCGACTCGGAGAGGACGGGCTGCTTCTTCGCTTTCATGTAGGTATCCAAACTTTCTCTGAGAATGATGAATGATGGTCTGGGTGTGAACACTTCTCGGTGTGAATAGGCCTTACTGTGCACATAATGGTGCCTACTTGTTCTTCAGAAAGGAAAAAGAGAGAGGATTTAAGGGGATAGTTCAGATTTATTCACACCAGGTGGTATGAGTTCTTTGCCTGTTGTGTTATTGATATGTGGTCTTAGCTCTCATGGCAAGTCTTTATGGTCTGAGTTCTGGCTGCCAGTCGGCGGCTTCTCAGCCAGAAGTGAATAAGAGGACATGGGTTCAGCAAACAAAACATTTCATCAATCTACAACACAATACAATATATGTTTTATATCTATGATACCTTATTCTCCTCTCAAACCAACAATACGTTTTGCTCATTGAGCCTAAAGTGCATAGCAACCGAAGAGCAGCCAGATTTTACAACACTGGAATTCACCACAGGAGCTAAGACCATGCATTGATAGCAGCACCTTGTGCCAATAAATCTTAACTCTCCCTCTAAATGTCCTCTATTTTTCCTATCTTAAGAACCAAGTAGGCACCATTATGTGTACAGTAAGTGTTAGACAGGGGACATTTACACCAAGCCAAAAAAAAAAAAAAAAAAAAAAAAATTCGCACACACCCACCCATTTCTCAAGTAAATTGCACCATATTCCTTTCTCTCAACCCACTTTCATTCCATGCTTGTCTGTTCCAGGCTTCCATAATTTCCTGTCGAATTCTCAGCTCAGTTCAACATATCATATGCCTCAAAGCAAATGCTGTAAAAAGGGGGACACAATTCATATTATTTCTTGCGTTCCATGTGTCAAGTCGTTAATGGACGGTGAGTGGAAGTGAAAAGCAGGGGTATTTTCATCTTTCCTTTCTCTCTCTCTCTCTTATATATCCGGCAAGGGAGCACATGTAAATTGGCTACGGGAGGAAAGGTAGAAAACAATTATGGGAGCGACGCGCCTGAGAGAAATGAGTCTATTGCTTGACCTGTAATGAAGTGGAAAGTTGACACGCTGGCTTTGTGTGACTCACAGATTTGAATGCGAGGAAATGACTCTTCTGTACTGTCAACCGCCAGGAAAAGATTGCCAATTATAAGTGCTGGCCTTCTACTGGCGCCCAGCTAACATACTGATGGATGAGGATGGACATGAATATTCAGTGGATATGAATATTAATTTATGCTTTGTAAGACAACATCCACCAATTCTACCTTGGGAGGATATTTCCAGCATGTACCTGTGAATCGTCTTGACTAATACTGTAATAATTACTGCTGTTACTATTATTTATGTGAGCAGCTAAATAAGTATGATAGACGACACTGAAGTAGAGAAAGTCTGCTCAGTTAACCTGCTCTAAATGTTTACAAAAGGTGTGCTGCTTGACAGCAAATCCATGCACTGTTATATTTTTCTGCAGGCTGGATTCAAGATCCTAATTGCTTTAAAAATGCATGGGAGCTTGAGCCATGTGTAGAAATATATATTTTCTTTCTTTTCCTTTTGTATATTCATCAGCACTTGACATAAAACAAGCTGGATGTGTGTGGGCTCCTCTCATTCAAATTATGTTCATAGTCTAACATGATCAGTGTCACCTCTCACTATTGTAGACAATCAGTTCATGAATTAATTTAAGTGACATGCAGATGACCACCACTCCCTGTCTTCGCAAACTAAAGATGAACAGACGAAATGACCCAGATGGCCTCAAACTCCAGCTCAAGTACTCTTTGCACAATATCCATCCTTGTTAGCAGTGCTGCTGAAATATCTCCGAGTCACACACAGCTGGTGCTACTACAGCTCATGGGATGCGTTTCTTGCCAGATTCAACATCAGGTCCTACTATTTGCCAAAAAAAAATCCCCCCCATGGAGTTTAGATTAAATATCAATTAATAAAACTCAGGTAGGATTGTAAAAACTCTGTTTGTGTGGAAATATATGAATCACTTTGATGAATATGAATGTTTTTCTTAAGCGTGTGCAGAGTAAAAATGTGCATTCTGGGGCGTATATTTGCCAGGGTAGGAGGCTGTGCATGTGCATGTGTGTGTATGTGTATGTATGTGTGTTTATGGATGTGTGCATGTGCCTTTGTGCTGGGCTGCTTTGTGTGTCCAATCCCAGTGTATTTAACAAGATATCTCACTTCCTTGTTTTTTTTATCTTGATTCCATTCCCTGCCAGTACTCAGGGGAACAGAATTCATTCGTACTCAAACTCGTTTTCGCTTTTCCTTTTTCTCTGCCGTGCACAGATTGTTACTCAGCCATTTCTGTGCAGCAGGGATGTTCTGCAGCAAGTGATTGTCATTCCATTTCATATTAGTTTAGCCTGATCTACCATGCAATAAAATATCAACATGCTGGACAGAATGACATGCTATTCAGCATGATGGTAATAGCCTGAGGTTGAGCTGAATGTGTTGTCACTGTCTTGCTGTTCGTACAGCACATTGTGTGTCAACAGAAAAGTTGCAACCTTTCATACTGACAGTTTTGCTTTTTTCTGTGGTAGACATGTTGCAGGAGAGGGGGAATGAGAAAGTGGGAGAAAGATACATGGTTTGTTTTTTGAGCATGATGGGTTTGAATTTTAATGCTTATTTATTTGATTGTGTGTGTGTATGTGTGTGTGTGTGTGTGTGTGTGTGTGTGTAGGCTTGTGCATGTTGCATATATGAGCTTGCCCCTGTGTGTATACACATATGGGCTTGGGTGCATCCATGTGGTTGTGCATATGCAACCGTCTGTCTGTTTGACTGACTGACTGACAAAAGCCCCCTGGAGGATGCTGGCATGAAAATCACTCACCCTTCCGGTGTCATTCAGCACAGCACAGGAGCCATTAACTTTTAAAACCAGGCCTTTCTAACAGCAGGCCCCATGCCATCCAGGCTACCCTCCGCACCATGCCAACCTGGCATGGTACCACTTCAAATGGGCATGATGGACAGGAGTCAGCCCTCTGTGTCTCGGCAGGGTGGTGGAGGTGGAGCAAAATGCCCTGTGCCAATGTCCCGCGCCACGGCAAGGTTGGCACCTGACTCTGTGTGTGTATGTGTGTGTAGTCTGTTGGGCAGTGGGGTCGAGAGAATGCATCTTGATTGACAAGTCTCATCAGGGATAACTTAATGGCACCCCCCACCTACCAATTAGAAGTCATCAAGGTCCCCAATTGAAAGTGGTTAATAAATAATGTATAGTCACAGTAATACCACATAATCTGGATATCAGAAAGTCAAAGGTGGATGCATTATTAATGGGGCCAAATTGGACTTTAATAACTGTTCCACTGAATCCCGCACCGCAGCAGAATTCACTTATGTTAATATCCCTTTATTATTAATGGGCGGCCATTTTCTAAAATGTTAACTGACTGGGGTGCTCCAGAGGCAGTTGCTAAGATTGACGAGCTTCTCGTCTGGGGAGAAGAGGGTGGGGGCTGGTGGGGGCTTGCTTATTTATTTATTCACCTACCTGTAGCACGTCGGCCCATATCATTGTGTCAATAATTCCCTGGTAAAGCCATTAGGCATGATCACAGTGGCCCAATTAACTCTGCCATGTGTGAGATGACAATCGTACATCATTAGCTGTATAATGGCACACAGTGCCACAGCCTCTTTAAAAAACAAACATCAAGGCTATTACTGGGGATATATGCCATCGTCAACTTCGCCGTTTCAACCGTGCTGACTTGTGCTCAAATGTTCTGCTGGAGATGTGCAAGTCAAGTGTTATGGGACATTACACCAAATGTGTTTCAATGAACTACTACTGTATGTGTTTTTGAGATTGCATTCATTATCATCAAGGCAGTGATATGTGTGATAATCAAGTATCTAGTATCTGCTTATGATTGCTGCATGACACGCAATTTATGAGATTCGCTCTCAATATATGTTGTTTGGAATGAGGGACCTGCACATTTGGAAAGCGGGAAAGGCAAGAAAGCTTTTAAAGAACATGTCAGAAAGGCTGCTCTGTCACCCTGATTTAAATTCACCTATCTCCTCGGCTCAGTGGGAGCTCACTGCGACTTCTGAGACAATTTGGTGGAGGCATCTCTGAGGGGAACCGATAGACTAGCTAATATGTTCTCTTATGGTATTTGCATAATGTCCATGGTGCATCGCCAGAGAGCTGTTCTGCTCCAGTTCCTCCTTGTAATATATCTGGCAGCGCTTCTGAAATGCAGTTGTCGCTGGCACTGGCTTACAAATCAGACGCTGAAGCCCCATCCAGAATATCAAAGGGAACACGGTTTCAAAATATTTGTTTACCATCTGCTTTTGGACTATGTCCCGCGCAAATCAAGGCGATGGGATTGACTGTTGTTTTTTGTGGTGCACAAGTCCTACTTTTTTTTTTTTTTTTTAGTTCTGTCAAAGATATTAAAACTGGAAGAAAACATTGCTGTGGTTGACAGGAGTGCATAGCTCCTTACTTTTCTTGGCACAGCAAATCAACACCCTCTTCAGAGAACCTCTGCCCTTACATCCATGGAATTGTCTTTCCTTCTCTAAATTGGTGTCAGAGGTGGGATCCATCAGCATGTCACTTCTGCATGAATTACATTGTAAATGTCTGTTGATCTGAAACTTTAAAACTTGAAAGGATGAAAGGATACTATTTAATCTAACCTAACCCTAACAACCTCTGTGTTTATGTTACAAAGCATCTCTCTGTGAGGCCATGCACTGTCTTGCTATACATTCCACGCTGTATGTTCAGGTCCTGATCCTGCCTCATTTTACTTTGACACAATCTCCTCTATCTCCTATCTGTCATCACTGTGCTCTCTGAAAAATTAATAATAAGGTCAACTTGCCATTCACCTGTTAAAAAAGAAATGATACCCATATTTATCTTGCTTCCTTATACTTGGATTCTGCTACTCATGCTTATAAGTGTAAAAATTCAGGACTCTCTGAACTCACTGACCTGAACGCTATTCAAATACTCTGATATATCCAGTATGCATAAAAAAGGAGAGAGCAAAACAAGCTCTGTCCTCATTAATGCAGGCATTTTGGGCCATTAGTAACAAAAAAGAAGTAACAGTTGAAGAGTGGTAGTCACACTTCTCAGGGGAGGTGAGGCATGCTAAAAGCACGTACATGATTCATGTACCTATTGATATAGACTGAAAATGCACAACTGTTCCATACCTAAGGCCATACCTAAGAACGAATGAGTCACAGGTGAGAAGCAAGAGAGAACAGGGATCAGGTGACTCATTGAACCTAATTCTGCTGCAGCCTTTTTTGCTGTACTTTTCACAGGATACACAGTCCCACCGAACACTGCCCTCTCCTGCTGCTAAACCCTAAAATAATGCTTGATAACAGCTAATGTTTGTTTGGGTAGATGAACTGCCACTATCGATGGAATAATTGACGTTATCCACAGTCTCCTCCTCTGTCACTCCCTCCTCATTAGTCATCCTCCCTCAACGCTCAGTTGGCTTTGCTCTTCCTGTCAGTGGAGTCATCTAATCGACTAAAGCGGGTGTTTTCCGCCTCAGTACCAGAAATTTGCAAGGGTATGAGGAGATGGAAGAAAACAGTGGAATTAAATGTGCTGTAGGAAAGATTGCATGTGACAAGGCTGGGTTGTGTAGAAAAAAAAAATCCTGTTTTGCAACTTTTTGACATTCGGTCAATATATTGACAGTATTTGTCACTACAGTAGAGCTTTGGCGGGAGTAGCGACTTGCTGTCCAACCCGCGGAGGCTGGTCTGTCATGCTTCGATTCCCTGTCGCAGTGCCTCTTTGCAGGTGAAAATCCCAAGGCATGGCAGGCAGGTAGCTTTGACAGTGAGGACAATTCCTCCCCTAGCATCCAACAGTCACAACAGTCTCTTCAGGCATCATACACACGTCTGAAAGCAAACTCCAGTGCTCCGAATGCACATTCACGAATGACACGCTAAAGTAATGCCACTGTAACACACGCTGCAAAACAGTAAGCATTTTCTCCAGTCTCTAAGGAGTGAGTTGTTTTGTTTCATTTATGGTTTTAATCTTTTTTTCACATTTTATTATTCCCTATGCCTTCCTGTTTTTGTTTTAGTTGTTTATTTATTTATTTATTCACGGTTTGTTTATTGTTGTGTTTTTATGTGTTTATTGTAGAGCACTTTATTAATATTTATTATTTATTATTTAGCAATCATTAGGAACAGCCTCTTAAACCCTGACATATCAACATGACAATTATTGTCCTTTTTTTTTATAAAAAATTAAAGGCATTGTGATATCTATGAACCCAACCTTGATATACTGTAGAGTGTATTTTTTGACTCTGCAACTTACTTTCACAACAGTTGCATAACATGAAATTTCTGTGTCATGTTAATTTGAAAATTTGGGATTTTGGAATATGCCCATTGGATTTGGGGTTTAGCACTCCACTGAGAATCATATTGTTGAAGCACAACAATACAACATAGCTGCATGCGCATGCAATGAAATAATGGAGCTATTATACATGCAAATGTGGTATAATGGCGCTTTAAATAAACCTCAACAACCTTATAAGGCCATCAGAGAGAAAAACAATTGTAATTGAATAACTGACGGCGGATACCGATGTAAATGTAAAGAATCTAGCCATTGCAAGCTTATATTTAAAAGAAGAGAAAATGGCCTTCACGATGACTTTCACAGAGGCAATGGTCCCACCATAGAAAATTGCTTCTTTTGGTGTTTGCGTCTCAGCACCGCACCCTTTCAAATCATAACCAAAGCTCCAAAAGATGAACACACCGGGAGGTTGGAAATGTCAAACGTTCCTCTTTTCTTCTCTCCCTTGGTATTCCATTGCCGTCTCACAACTCCATTTTTCCTCGCCTCTTTTGTGCCTGTCCTCTCTTCCTTTCAGGGTAGATGGAGAGGGTGAGGGAGTGGTGCCAGCAATGTCACGGCTGGCGAAAGCTTATCCTGGATAGAGGGGTCTGTGTATAGAGTCAATCAGAGCTGTACAAACCCTTGATTGCCATTGACATTTACCGGGGGCCCATTTCCAATTAATCTTCAAGGGCCTCCACCTCTTGAAGCCTGATTACGATTTCCCCCCGACAAACTAGCTAATTTGTAATTGGCCATGTGTCTGGCAGAGGAGGCTCTCCTTTATCATGGCTAGATTGAGACATGGGGGAAAAACAGATAGATGGGCAGAGGAAAGAATCCCTACTCAGCCAGTCAGTCTTCATTTTTTAGTCAGTTTTATGTTTTTATGTAACATATAGATTATCGTGATGTATCAGAGGAATAGATGTTATTGTTTGGATTGTACACAACCATGTGGTTTTCCCAACACATATCCACATTATGGTCAGTAAGTAACGGAGATACAAGATGGAGGTAATCAAAGACCTGTCCCTCAGTTTATTTCAAGAGTCTGAAACGTCTAGTACATCCAGAAATTTCAAATGGAATTGATCCATACTTGAAAATGAGTGGCAATTAAAGATTTGCGAGGTTTTGAGTCTCAGCAAACTACCTTGTCCTGGAAATGAAACCCTGATGACCCCCAGATGGAACCCTGCAAAGCAAGAGGCCTGCAACATTTTTGTGTGGCTGGGTACGTGACTTGGGAACCAAGGTGCTGATCAAGTGATGTCTGGTTTTTGCTGAGGTAAGTTAGAGATGTTGTAAGTTTCATTTGTTAAATCAGCAAAGTAGCAAGCATAACTGCAGGCCAAATTTCTGACTGTGTATGGTTGTTTTTACATACTGTACACTGGTTTGTTGCTGTTTTTTAAAGATCAACCATTCTCAGAGGTTAAATGAATCACTGAGAACAAAACACAGAATGTACCACGGATTACCTCATCTTGAACTGTTGTTATCTTGGAAATGAACTTCAAAAGTATTAAAGAATAAAATGATACATTAAACAAAGTTATCTGTCTCTGCCCTGTCTCTTAAAAATCACATTCTCAAACAGCAAAATGGCATTCTCAATTTACATTTCAAGGAGATTACGTTTGTTTGCAATATATCACAAGTCACCTTAGTCTGAAGTCTGGGTTAGGAGATACTGTAGGTGTGGTAGTGGATGTCAAACAGCCAACTTTCACCTAGGCACCTGAGTCCAGCACAAAGCATCAGTGGTGTTCGTTTGCTGCAAACATTCCCTGTTACCATAGCCGAGTAATTTGGTGGCTAAAGATAATAAAACTGGATAAAATTACATGACATTTTTTTTTTTAACACATTAAGTGCATATTTTAAACAAACCCAAACCCAAGTCACAATGAATGTGCAAAATATGAACACATCCTTTCTGCATGTTCTGACTCTGCTCTTCCAGAAAACAGGCACAAATTTGACAGCCATTTCTCACATCTTCTTTACGTAAAATTTTAGCATTTATGCCAGCCCCTTAGCGATGTTGTACCTGAGGACATTTCCGTTGACCCGTTAACACGTGTGTTTTGATATCAAATGTAGACTCTCTCAGGTACTTGTTTCTTTGTCATCCTGACCACCATCTGCTGTTCGTTCCACTGTAGCGTAAAGGTTGTGACATCAATTGAAAACTACGTATAATCATTCCATTTACACTCTCTATAAGGTCTGAGACTCAATTATCTTCTGGCTTCCTTGAAGCACTGTTTGACTGCCACTCCAGCCAATTCTACTCTCCTTGATTTTAACACTCACTAACTGTCTGACTGAATAACAGTCAAATATTGAGCATTGCCTTATGATAAGCTGGTTGACTTTAACAAACAGTAAAGAGCTAAAACATTTGATAAGCCTTCTTTTCCTTGACAGTGGAAAGGCACAGTTAAATGAATCAAATCAAATTTTCTCTGCTTTGCTTTCACTTTTTAATATTTGAGTGGAAACCTGTTTCCCTGAGAGAAACCTAGAGTGCAAAATATTAATTATCTCAGCAATCCTCATTCAAATATGGCAGAAATGGTCAGTAAGGGAGGCAGAAAAGGAGAAGGCATAGATTGTAAGAATGGATTGTCTGTGCAACATATTTTTTTTTGACTCTGTTTGGGTCTGTTCAACATTTAAACCCACTGCCAGTGTGTGTATGTTGCCTGATACTGTTGTGTACAGTTTGATTTCCCATTGAAAATGTTTCTTGGCAGTGTTGACCATAGCGCTGTACAGAGTGGTATTGTTGTTGAAATGGCATGCTGTATGTTATTCAGAGGATCACATGTTGTGAATAGATCATATCCAACTGTGAACACGGATAGATACAAACACATGCCCAGCCCACACACTGTGAAATACAGACTCCAAAGCCACATGAGCACTCACACAAACACACACATACACACACACACTGAAAGGGAAAGAGAGAACATATATGAATGTATAAATTGAGTTATTCTAGGCTTTTTATATTTATATATCTAGCTATCAATCTGTCTATCAGTCAAGCACACACAAAGGTGCATGAACACGTACATACAAAAGACCATATACTAAGTATAAAGGGATGTATGAACATCATACATATGCAAACAAACACCAGGGAGTTATATTCAGGTCTCTACTTCTTACTTTCTTTCTTTCTTTCTTTCTTTCTTTCTTTCTTTCTTTCTGAGGTAATCCCCCCCCCCCCCCCCCCCCCCCCCAACCTCCTTTTCTCTCTGCTGCATCATGGAGGAAAAGGAGGGAGGGTGGGAGGGAAAGTGGGATTCCCAGCCTGCCCGTTCGCCCAGCCTAGCCCCTGCACCGGCATGATAACGCCATCCCCGTCTCCCCTTCACCCTGTGCCGCCCCCCCTCCCACTACTCCCTCTGCCCCAGGCTGGTGTGCTCTGCAGACCGGTGCCCATAGCAAAGCCACCCAGGAATCTTATCTCCTGCCCAGGCTTATTCCCGGCCCTGCCTGTCTGCCTGCCTGCTTCTATGCATGTCTTCTGAATATGTGTGTGTGTGTGTGTGTATACTCTCCACCTGCCCTGTCTCCAACTCTCTCCATCTTTCTCTCTCTTTCTCTCTCTCTCTCACTCCTGCTGTTTGTCTGTTTGTCTCTCTACCTGGAAGTCTGAAGTCTTTCTGCGTTTCCTGTCTGCCTGATCACATGTCTGTGTGGTCCTGACCTGGTCATGTGCGGTAGTCATGGCCTGTCTAATGCATGCCTGAGCCCTGCCTGTTGGTTGTTCTATTTTTCAAACTGTCTTTCTGCCTACCTGAATGCCAGTGTGTCTTTCTGCATGCCTTTCTACCTGCCATTTTGTATACTGAACATGCTTGACTGTATCTCTTCCCTGTCAGACAGTTTTCCTGTCTGCATACATGTCTCTCTGCCAGTTTGTGTATCTATTTTTCTCTCTGTCTGTCTTCATGCCTCCCCCATCCACCCTTCACACAGCCTGCCGGTGCTTACTCTCTTGTCTGTCTCTCTGTTTTCCTGTCTCTCTCTCAGTCTGTTTTTTCCACAGCCTGCCTGCTCTCTGATTTCCTACGCATTTCTCTGCCTGTCTACTTACATTCTTGTCTTTCTATTAATGCACTTGTCTTTCTTTTTATTAGCATGTGCGCCTGCCCGTCTGCTTGCTTAGTCACCATTCTGTCTGGTCAGTATATGTGTCTGCGCCATACATGCAAATAAGCTATAGCTCCAGAAGACTTCCCTTAGGCAGATACAGTAGACATAGTTAAGAGAAATGCTGCATACAAAACACACACTTTCAGACAATGAGTCCTAAGGGTATGATGTGTGCGTACATGTGCACTTTTGTGTTTGTGTGTGTGTGTGTGCGTGCGTGTGTGTGTGTGTGCGTGCAGAGGGAGCGAGCCTGCATTGACACTGTTTGATTTCTTTTGTGTGACTTTCACGCTGCGCGACGTGTACATCAACCATTATTCAATTATATCAGACAACAGAACGAAAGCTGTTCATTACCTTGAAACTCCTGGATATGGTGAGAAAGACAGCTAGAGAGAGATAGATGCCCCAAAGCACTCATCATCTAAACAATTGACATGAGTAATAATCAACGTCTCCGCTGACACGCCATTCAAATCTCCTCCCTTCGACATCTCTGATATTGCTGGAGGCATTGTTCATTTGTTGTTCCACACGTCCGTCATTGTACAACAAGCCCCCTACCAATCCTAAATACACACACACACCCACCCACATACATACACACACACTCACATGCGCGCACACACACATGCTCACGCACACTTTTCATTCCTCCTTGTCTGTGGCTGAAATGACTATTGACGTTTGGGTTTGGATTTGAAATGTATTGGAACAGAGAATGGTGGTGGAGGTGGTGTGGGGTGGGATGAGTTGGGGTGGCAATTAGTTTGGACATAAAACAGCTCTACCCTAGGAGATAGAGAGAGGGCCATTTCACAGGGGGTAGTCCCGGATATTATGTTCATTCCCTTTTTTTATTAATTTATAAGGGGGAGAACATCAATCCTCCCTCAGCCTGAGACCAGCCAGTCGGCAGTGGAGGGATTTTTCGGTGGAGGGGCAGAGGGATTTGCTGCTCATTCCAAGAGTGTGGCAGAGTTTGTAGTTTTCTTTAGACTCTTGGAGTGTTTTGCTCAGCCACACTGATGAGATGAGCCCCTCACACCAGCTTCTTTGTCTTGTTTGTCTGCATTTCTTCTGGAGGCTTGGGGGGTTGTGTGTTTTCAAAAAATGAGGAATGGGAAGGAAGGAGACGGAATTAAAGGCACTACTGTAAGAGAGAGTCTGGATGGTACATCAGTGACTGCTTCAGCTGTTATTGGTGTGTGTGTGTGTGTGTGTGTGTGTGAGAGACAGTGTGTGTGTGGGTTTGTGTATGTTTTTGTTTGTCCTGTCTGTACCTGTCTCTGTTTATCTGTTGGAGAGGGAGCTGAATCGTGTCCTTTCTCAATCAAAATATTTTCCTGTAATTCCCACTATTTCACAGTTATAGTCCATTTAACAAAGACAATAAAGATTAATGTATATATATAATGTATATGCCATCATTCTACTAATTTTTCTTTGTTGATTACCACATTGTATACCTCATCTAATTCAGTTTTCATGTTAAAAGTATATGCATTGCTTCTTTGGACTATCCTCGATATAAAACCATCCTTTTTGGAAATTAAAATGATGCAGCTGATTATGGAGTTCAAAGTGCTGTGTGGTATTTTAAAGGTGCACTATGCACAATTGCAGCGGGTCAGCTGAAATGAGGACTGTTTTCCATAAACCACATGGAATAAGCACATCATTTGATGGCTGAGTCTCATCATTAAACTGACCCAGAGATAGTGCACATGCTTAATTATTTTTTGGCAGTTGAGTCTAAACAGCCCTCACTTCAATCAGCCCTCAGCAATTTTGCATAGTGCACCTTTTAACATCAATAAGTCATTACCACATTAATTTTGAGACGTTTGTATAATTACCATAAACAAACAAGAACATCATCTCTGCCTGCTTTTCACTTTGCGTCATGAGTTCAGATTGCTCAGGAAATCTGCTGAATTGGTTTGCAGCACAAAACAGAGAGCGGGCAACGGCTGTTCCAGCGTAAACAAAGCTTATGTTTTCAGTGAAGGGTGCATGTAGAAAAATTATTATCAACATGTGTAGTGATGCCAGGAAGCAGTGACAGGGTGAAGCAAGAGTATTATGGGAAACAGGGTCTTAATTTAGAGAAGACCTAGCTCTCACAATGCCACTCTTTTGTGTTATGGGAATTGTACCAGGGTATCAATATCATCTTTACAATGATTTGTTTAGAAATGCACTTGTTGCACTTGTGAAAATTTTGTTTGTTTTAAGTATATGCACTGGTTTTCAGTCTTCAGTCAACAACATCCATTTCCACTTATGCTTACATTAGAATGTTTGAAAAACACCTTTTCACCTCTTGTACTATCACACTCCTCAGATAAAGCCAAGGCCTGTGAACATAATTTTCAAATTCATAACCATTATGCATGTGCTTCTCTCTGTTGCAGGATATATACGAGGGCGTGCAAACATCAATTCCACAATATGCTTCGGAGGCATCTCGTTCCCTGCAGGCATTGTGTCAGAGCCGCACTTCCTGGCAGGTGCAGTCCCTTTGTGTGTGAGACAAGGGAGCAGAGTACTGTGGTGCAGAGGAGATCGATCCACCCTGCGAAGTGTTGTCTCTGCCTCTGCATGACATGAGGCTCCAACTAAAAGAGAGAGGTCAGCTACACCAAGGCCAACATGTCCCTGTCCACCATACGTGCGCACACATACACACAGACACACACACACACATGCACACAGTAATATATGCATGCACACATACTCACACTCTCGCATATAGACTCATAAAAAACTTTTTTTCTCATGAACAGTTATTTTGCTGAAAATGTTACTGGCAGGTCATCATTCAGTGTTTCTTTAAATAAAAAGGACCCAATTTGTTTGTGGACCCAAGTGGGTTTTTTTGTTATCATTTTGTTATCTAAGAGCTTGTGGACAACTCTTAAAAAGTATTTTATTTTAATTTATTTTATTTTTAGTTGTGTCACACATTCTCAAATTGTGGAAGCATGTGTGCCTGTGCGGAGGATGAAGTTGCCCTGGAAACATCTCAGAGCAGCATCGCCCCAGCTAACTAGCCTACCTCCTAATGATTCAACACCTCGGTAATGAGGTCTAGGTGGGTAATTAACAACAGCAGCACGTCATATTTTTCTCTCTTTCAGCAGAAAGGCATAAATAGATGTACCAAGGAGAAAATAACATCTTTCTCACATGCATTTTAAAGAAATAAATTGAACATTTTGTTTTTTTAACACAGTGAGAGCTCCTAATAGAGAATTAACTTAATTTCCATCAGTGTTTAAAGTGTAATCAGTACAGTCTATGAAGTTTTTAATATAGGCTACAGGCCACAGATATTCACACTACAGACTCTGCAATACACAACTCATCTCACTCAATATGTATACAAATGACTCATTTTTTAAAATACCATTTTCTTTACTCACAACTCTATAGGTGGCCACCATAGATTTTTTTTATATTATTATTATTATTATTTGTGTGAGCACAGCACTGCAAAATATAATTCCAGGAATATAAGTCAATGTAAATATGTAAATGTTACAGTGTATAATACAGTGTACCGTGTACTGATCATTTTTTTTCTTGCCAGCTGGGTGAGTAAGTTGACAAGAAAGAAAGACAGTGAAGGCCACACTGGAGCTGGCCCTTGTGATGTCTCTTCCCCCGTGGGCTTACTATATCCAGACTGAGAGAGAGTTCACAGATAGGCGACAGGCTCCAGCACCCATATCCAATCAGACGGTTCCCTCAGGGGAACCATGTGGTGCACACATATGTGGCCATCGCTGCACAGCATGACACCACGGTGTCCTCCAGGAGTCCTCCATGAGGATCATGGGAAGCTGCGGGTGAGAGTGCAGCACTTTGAATGAATGCTAGGTGATACATTTGAAGATTAAGAGATGATTTCACAAACATGAGGAAATCATGTCATGGTTTATGTCATGTCCCTGACACAGCATGGGTGCAGGTATGTACTGGAGGATGTATGAGGGTAGATATTGGTGTTTTTGAAGGCTCATGACTGCTCACTGAATTCATTGTCTTTCTCAGAAACCTTCCTCAAAGTATTTTCCTCAAAGTATTTTTCGAGCGTGTCCGCTCTTCATCAGGTCATTTTTGACCTGAAGAAAAATGACCTGATGAAGAGCGGACATGCTCGAAACGTTGTTTAAGCAAAACATTTTTTGGAGCAAAATGTTAGTGTGCAGGCTTTTTTCATCTTTTTTGACATGTTCCACTGAGCCCAGCACCTTAAGTATGTGATGTGCGTATATATCTACAAACTCAAAGTATTTTTTAACATCCCTCACTTCTCTCACTCTCCCTACAAGAAAATGCATATATTGTATCGGTGTCTTTATGTATTATCATGAATGTGTGTGTGTGTGTGTGTGTGTGTTTGAAAATGCTCTGTGTGGCCTCACTTGTGCTTAACACTGCCAAATGAAGGTTGAGTCATATTTTCTCTATCAAAAGGAGACAAGAGATGCATAATGTATATCCACCTCCTGACTAAGATATTTACAAACAATCTCTCTCTCTCTCTCTCTCTCTCTCTCTCTCTCTCTCACTCTCTCTCTCTCTCTCTCTCTCTCTCTCTCTCTCTCTCTCTCCCACTTCCTTTTTCAACTACATTATGAAATTCCTTCCATTGCAGCTTCATATATATATATACACCTTTCCATGGTTGTGGGAGCGCATAACATTTTATGAAAAACCTCACACAATGACATCGGGCCCTAGAAAACCAAATAACCCAGCGCCACTCCCAGAGCCATCACACTTGATCCGTGTATGAATGAATCACACTATGCTACCATTTTCCTCTCATCTCCCTCCCTGCCCCCTACAGAACCAGAGCAAAGCTGTAGCTCATATTTTCACTGACAAAAGAGGTGACAGTGAAAGGGAAGTGAAAAGGCTATAATAAATGCTACCGGAGAGGTACAAGGAAGAGAGTGCAGCGTTTGAAAACGGTAACCTTTTTCAGATGCTGATTTAGTATTCATTATTAATGACCTTTCCCTACCTGAGCAAAGCTGTCGCCAGGAAGCCCCTTCGTGTTTGTGTCTGCCGGAAGCCGAGGGCAGACACTACAGCATTGTTCACACTTGTTGGCTGAAGGATTTCTACACTTTGTATGCCTCTTTTGCACAAATACTGTTTAATTCATTCCACCAAGTCCCCACGCTGAGTAAAGAACAGTACAAACATAATGGGTCAGATGGTAAAGTTCAAAGAAGTATGCTAGACACAAATTAGAGGTCAGTTTGTGACAAGGAAGACTGGTGTTTTGGTATTTACCTTTCTATCCTAAGGTACAGCAAGACAGATTGGCAGGGAGGAAGGCAGTCAGACAGGCAGATAGGCAGAGGCATACAGGCAGATGGGTCGACAGACATCATGAGGTAGCCTCCTTGCCTCTCTCATCTGGCATTTACTGCTTTCTATCTCATCAAAAACCATTCTCATGCTAATGAACTTAAAGATCAACCATGCGTAGAGTACAGTGTGAGAGTGTGCCCGTGCATGTGTGTGTGTTTGTGAGTTCTAACAATCACCTCAAATGTGTTCATCCGAGCTCGATATTCTATTCAGCTGTGCCTACACACTGACAATCATGCCTACACTGTGAAAGACATACTCCTATGCACATCCAAACTTCTCTGCCAGGCGGTACAGTAAAACTGATCTATCTATCTATCACTCCACCTGTCTGTTTATCTAGCAATCCGTCCATCATTGTGTCATCCTTTTGTCTGTCTGCCTCTATTCATCTGTCATTATCAGACAAAAAAATGTAACACATACTTCCTCTCCCTTGCCGATAAGACTCTACACATCACTCAGAAGGAAAACCATGGGGGCCATGGAGAGACCCATGCACCAAACTCTGAAAGAATCCACCGAAATTACACCATTATTTCTTTTTTGTCATTTTTCTGTCTAAGACTTGAAACATATTTTCCTGCAGCCTATTTCGTCAAGCTAAATGCCAAATTATTATACTGCAATCACAGACTTCTCTCTGTGCCAGGGATTTAACTACACTGTCAATATTCGCTATCATTTCCCTTAGCAGCTATAATTAGACAGCTTACTGGGGTACTGTTGTGAAGACCTCCAGCCAAACTAAAGTCCTACAGTCTTCTGTGACAGCTTTGGAAAAAAAATAAAATAAAATAGCTTTTTTTATTTCATTGAATAATGAATTGGGCTTACAACTTGCCAGACCCTGTGGTTTATTGATATTCAGTGGCTCATTTTTATAGCAGGTGTTTTATCACAAAATGCATACTTAGAGGAGCTCTACACAATGAGGTACTCTGAGAGGTTGAGAAAGCGTATCAATTTTCAAATGGAACATATTGCACATGTTAGTTAAACCCCATAATGGAGGCTTTGTGGATATCCTGTTTCCTGACATTGTTCTGACATGTGTCCCAATGAGCATAACGTGTCATTTCAGTGTCCTAGCTTTACCTCTCGTATCTTCTGGGCTTTTGTATAACCCAGTTCTAAAGCAAGGATCAAACTGTTATTACATACTTAAATATTACGAAGCTGTAAATATCAAAACTATGCGCCACAGTAGTCTGTGTAAACGAGATTGTGTTTCATTTTTGCCATTTTTGTTAAAAGATGTAGCCTATGACTTTTAAAACATATGGAGCCTAATTTCATCCTAAATGTCTACAACCATTTAGGCATGTTTTCAATGGCTAATCAACATAAAATTGCTCAGCAGGGTGGATCAGCAGAGGGCCTCTGTGTCTATTATGCTTTAATCTACATACACCTGTCATAGTCAGCTGTGTGTGGAAGGGTGTTAGCAAATATGCTGTCATCTTAGGCCCCGGTACCTCTGGGTCATATGAACACAGACAAGCACAATTAGTATTTGCTTTTGGATGGGGGTGTGTCCTGCGACCATCTCAAGTGAATTCAGTTGATCTAAAAATAGAGTAGACACATACACATGAATGAGTATAAGCATGTGCATAGACACACACACACACACACAAACGCACGTGTGCGCGCACGTGCACACATACACACATTCAATGATACCATCGCTACACCTCATCCTTGCCCAGACATTTTTTTGCCCAAGGGTATACCGGAGAACCAGGTGTTATCACACTCCCCTGTGAGTCCCACTTCCCTCCCCAGAGCAATTAATGACATGGTGAGGTCAGAGACTCAGGTCCCAAAATGGCTGCCTATCTGGACTGGAGGTGCCACATCACCCTGACAGCTGGGTCATGCCTTTGCAGTGTCACTGGTGTGCACTGACAGAGCCAGGGGTCAGGGTTCATCTCACCTTGTGGCGTCTCTGTAGAATTGATCTGTTGCAGGGGAAATGGGATTTCAGTGCTGTGTGATTCAGACATCAGCCAGACTTTGTCTATGAGATGTTGTCTGTCTTGAATGATTGACTAGATGACTCACGACATTTGACACAACAATACGGTGTTACAGTCACAAAGGAATCATAACAGAATTATGTTAATTTTCTGTCATGTTTGTCATGTGCACATATAAGGATGAATGTGCCTGTGTATATAGTTCCTTGGTCTCTCTCTCTCTCTCTCTCTCTCTCTCTCTCTCTATTTCTCTCCCTCTCTCTGTGTGTATCTGTGTGTGTGTGTGTGTGTGTCTGTGTGTGTGCATGTGTGTGTGAGAGAGAGAGACAGAGAGTGCATGTGTGTGTGCTAATGCGTATAAACTATGCAATATGTGCACAGGTGCATACATATCTGTGTGTGCGTGCGTGTGTGTGTGTGTGTGTGTGTGTGTGTGTGTGTGTGTGTGTGTGTGTGTGTGTGCGTGCGTGTGTGTGTGTGTTGTCAAGAGGCTTGGTGTTTTCAGGGCAGCTAGTCAGTCAAGGAGAGGAGCTGTCAGCCTGGCTGATCTGTGCAGCCAGGATTCAGCATGGGAAGTAACGCCCACCCATGTCAAATGTCACATCACTAATCTCTTTCCAATGCAGCCCAGGTATTACTGCAAGGACCAGAGACATACACACCTCATTGCTCCACAGAAGACAATCCCAGGAGACTGGGCTGTTCACACATTTTCAGGCTTAAAATCCATGGCATTCTGTGCTCTTGCTGTTGTGTGTTTAACTGAAAGCTCATTTTGGTAGATTTGGACATGGTGTCAACATGTGTAATGAGGCAGTTTCACAGTTCCTACAACGATAGAATGTGGTATGCCTTTAAAAGTCTTGCATTGTGGAACTTTTTAAACTTGATTAAACCTGACTGATACAACTGTTGGATTGGAGGAGAAATATAATTCATATTCTATATTTATTTCATTTTGTTTTGTTTTGTTTTGTTTTGTTTTGTTTTGTTTTGTTTTGTTTTGTTTTGTTTACCTCTGGCCACTGAAGTGCTGTGCCTTGAATATTTTGGTGTGGGGTAACAATTTTTCATGGGTTTATATATGTATACTTATTTTTTATCAAGCCCATAATTTCCTGCAATATGATCACCATGTTTATTATAATAAACAAAGGCTGTGGGACATGTTTAGTCCACAGACCTGTTGGAAGGACATCTTTTACAAATGATTTTAATGGCTCTAATGCTTTATTCAATGGGTTTGTGGCTTTGTTTGTTTTTGCTCAAGGGGAGACCATGCATCGCCTCTCATCCCAGTGTCAACAAACTTCCACTGTGGGATAAAAACTGTTTTTCCACATACGACCCCCTAAAATACACTTTTCCTCGGGAAATTAAGAAAAATCCAGTCTCCCAAATACCAGCTATGTTTGTGTGGGTTTCTGCATATTTCTGTGTCTTTCTTTATTATTGCTTCCATAAATAATTTATTTTACATTTATACTGGAGGGGATTCTTTCTGTATAATATAAAGATACGATAATTCTACATGTGACCCATAATCTGCATGCAATTATCATGCTATTTATCCTATGTATGTTATACATTCTGCTTTGCCCTTTTTTAGTTAGATGCCAGTGATACTCGCAGTCCATTTTTGTCTGAGATGCTAAGAACAAGGACCCTATTGGGATTAAATGACAGACATTAGCAAAGCATCATACACACTCCTCAAATGACTATATTAATTTTAAGTCGGCATGTCCTGCCGATCACCAGCTGATTGGCACGATTCAAGTTAAAGGGGACCTTCCTGCCCTCCTCGTCCCTCCAAACTTTCTGAATATTTAGTCATGCACCTGCCCTTTCCTCATTCCTTTGCACTCTTCCCCCTAAATTACTGGGAGGTGATATACAGCCTGGGTGTCTCAAGGCTACGGGAGATTTAGAACTTTGTCCCACATGAAGGAGAGGTGAGAAAAGACATTACTATGCAGAATAGGTAATATCAAAAACGCCAGAGCTCTTTATGGTGTACCATGTGGATTATCAATCTATTTGTGTAACTTGCCTACCCAGAATTTCATTTCCCTTTTCGTTTATTTGCCTTGCTGCAACTGTTTACAGAGCTGAAACTGAAAATTGAAGTCACAACAAGCAAGTGAGCAATCTTCCAAGGGCAAAATAGGCAGTCTCCTGCTATATGATTAGACAGCTAAACATGCAGGAGGTGTGATGGAGTGACTTCATTCTGATGAGCTCAGAAAGATATCAGCTGGCAGAGTTATATCTGTCCACATATGGTAGCTTACACCTTGTACATGGAGTATCATTCTTAACCAATGTGTATAACGTTGACACAGTGTTGTTGTGGGCCTACAGTATTTTTTCGTTGTTTTGTATCCTGTACAACCTGATACAGGGGCCTCCTGCAGCACAAAGAGCATGATCACAATCGTAATAGTATTGCCCTATAGTCGTTTCAGCACCATGGACAGCTGCATTCGTTAGTATTGCCCCATTGTCGTTTCAGCACCACGGACAGAGGCATGCATTTGTCAGTGTTGCTCTGTCGTCGTTTCAGCACGACGGACAGCAACCATCCTTGGTCCTGTTTCACAATTGCAATCCAGTTTTTGACTACACTGCCGATACAAAGTCCAACGATTACTTATTTCAGTGAGAAGGTTGGAAGATAGAGACGTGTAGATATTATTTCTGTTAGCAGAAACGAAATCTTTGCACTCCATAATGTTTCCTCAAAAAGCCTTGCAGGGTAAGCACAGAGCTTAGTCTAACAGAGAATAACCATGAAAATAGTTTGACAGCCCGGTTGCTTTGAGTATTGCTTTCAGCAAGCCGTGCAGTGGACACAAATGATTTGCCAGAGCTACAGAATCATATCTGAGTATACCCAAACGGATTGAAATAAGTACCATTTGGGGAGCGAAAAGATACACTGTTACAAGCAATGCTCGTTAATTGCGTGTTATTATTATCAGTCCGATGGGCTCAGTCACCGAAGTCATTTCACTCAGGGCTACACGCAATGCATTGAAAACATTTCAACTCACAGGTAGCCTCTCTGAAGAGAGAGACCGTGAGGGAACCGTAATGGCACCATACCTTACATAATCATCACGGCACTACCCACTGAACATAATTACAATGATTTGTGCCCTCCCATTTCGCCCCTGTATTAAAAAATATTGCTGGAGGTAAGTCAGGCGTGAGCACAGGCAAGGCTGCTGTGGTGAATGGAGTGTGGCCCCCGGGGAAAGCTTGGAGAGCAGAGCACGGTGTCATGCCAAAGAAAGCCAAGTCCCCCGCCCCGCTGGGGCCCGGTCATGCCGTGAGAACGGGATGACATTACCGGGCCATTTAGCTGGCGGAAAAGCAGAGTGAGGTGAGAGAGGCGCCGAGTGTTTCGCTTTTGTTATTTAATGGTTGGCTAATGTTTAGACGGAGGGGGGTATGCATCATAGCCAAATAATGAAAACAAATAGGCCGAGATTATGAGCCTTGGATGTCGCAGCTATACTATAAGGCCTTTAGGCTGCGTGGTTTAACTGAAGACACTGAACCATAACTGGAGTCCACTTCTAGTTCATTTTGCTCATCACTGGAGAATGGTTGAATGTCTCGGGCCCATAGCCTATTCTCTACCCTGTGGTATAATAAGAATATATAGGAATAGCATTGCTGCCTTCATACATGTTAGTCACCACTTTAGTAGCAGCCCAAAGCTATGATGATTTTTCTCTATGGCAGGGGTAGGTATAGTTTGAAACCATAGTTCCTATAAGTCCTGCGTTACTGGTGTACGAGGATGACGACGGCCTTCATGAATGTTAATTTATGTGCTCTCTCTACTCTAGTATTATTTGTATGTCTGAATTTCTTTGATTATAAAAACATCTCGCTGGTGTATTTCTCTGTCAGCAGTGTAAAACACTGGTAAGAAATGGTAGAAAGAAAATATTCTGTTTGTTATGACCAATGCAGTATAGCCAAGGCTGATGCATGCTCGGTCTTTTGCATTTTGTAATGCATAATACAATGCATGTTTTCGAGGCTGTTAAAGAAGAATGCCCTGCTTGAGGCAGAACCGACAAGGCTGTTACAGTTACAACTCCACTGTCAATCATTTTCCATAGGCTATTTTGCTGACCGTTTCAAATGACATTCATCAGATTGCATTTAAAGAGGAATAGCGCCCACCCTAATCATTCGCACGTTCCCATTACCACGGATAGTCTAGTCATCATGAACAGAGATCACCTACATGAGCAACTGTCTCCCAAAGCTTAGCCATAAACAAAAGTGGTTTAATATCTTAAAAGCAGTGACGGTGGTAGTATGAATGGCATTTGTTGACTTGTGTGATCTTTTATTTCCTGAACAATTTTAATAATTCTTTATTCCCAGCACTAAATATGAATTAGGAAAAGTAGCCCTGGTTGCAGCGAATGATACAACGTATGCTGTCACACCATTTCCAGCATTACCTAATTCATTTTCCTCGGAGCTGTGCAACCTCACATATTAAGGACAGAACAGGATCTTCTGTCCTGTTTGTGACCACGGCAGACAGAAGAAGATGTTCACTGGTGTATAAAAAGACCGAGCTGTCATAGGATACATTGAATACAAATTTAATCTAGAATATCAGAGCGCAGATATATATTTTGCATAGTTTTGCATAGTATTTTTTTTTCTTTTTGCCTCTTTCATCAGCAGCCACGTGGGTCAAACAGAGACATAAGTGATGATCGCTTCACAGATGTCATAAATGTTTTCCTACCGCACACGTAGGCCTGCCACTCTGTGTGGTGTTGACTGCTTTAAATCAACAAATGCGAAGTTAAGCGACCTCCACGCGTGCTTATCATTTGATTTGAGATCCCTGTTTTATTGATGCTGCTGTAACTTTTAAATGTAATCTTACACTGAAAACAAATAACTGGTCGACAACATTTTTTCCAGCCACTATCTATTCATGTAGCAATAGTCTTATCAGATATTTTTACACAGTGCAAACTGTTAAGTTATTAACTTTTAATCCCGAAGTCCCTGTCTTTTCTGATGCTCAAATTTGTAGCCTTGTTTTATATTTCGGTGTTCTCATCATCTGAAGGAAGCGAAAGGGTTACCGACCTCTTTCAGTGTGGATCTCTGTGCATTATGTCAATTTGTTCTACTCGTGTTTTCCCCCCGATGTGCCCCCTCTCTACGCCACTCGGCGGTGCTCACAGACTTTCCCTTTAGAAATTGAAAAAAGGAGCTCGTGATTTTCGTCTTTCTTGAGCAAAACCGTTTTTTTGTTCATGACAAAAACGAGCACTTGCAACCTCCGCTGTCGATGCATTTTAGTTTCACCGCCTATATTTCAGCACCACGGCGCTGTCCACAGATCGGGAGAGAACTGAGGATACGTGGCAATACTGTGGCTGTGCAAGGATTCACTGTTTCTGACGCTGGAGATGTAGGGGCTATAAGATGATGCGACATGTTATTTAAGCACATCTCACATCATCGTAACCCACTATTCAATCGGAACCCTCCTCGATTTGCACTGAATTTTATCGTTTCAGAGGAACAGAGACGTGTCAGGTGGGAATGAAAGCAGTTTTGCAGCTTCTCACAACGTATGTGACAGCAGTGTATGTCATTTAATGTTTTGAAAAATCAAGTAGTACCATCTCTAGTTCGTGAATGAGCAGTTATTTGCTCCGGGTAAGAGCACAAAGAACCGTATTCTCTATATTTCTCTATTTATAGACCCTCTCCCCTTGGTGGAATGTACCATTTGGACTACGAATAAGAAAAGGGGGAAAAGAAAACGCAGGGTTGCACATATACCGACTTGATATTGGTCCCGCTTTAACCAAACCTACCCACAGTGCTTGTGGAGATTGAGCTGGCCCTGTCCGTTTAAACGGAGAAGACACCCATACCGACTCCTCAATGCAAAAAAATAAAAGGGTGCCAAGAAGCTGGGACGAGGGAACGTGGGTGTAAATAGACAGTGAACGCTCTTGGTCTCTCTCTCTCTCTCTCCCTCCCCCTGAATATCTCTCTCTCTCTCTCTCTCTCTCTCTCTCTCTCTCTCTCTCTCTCTCTCTCTCTCTCTCTCTCTCTCTCTCTCTCTCTCTCTCTCTCTCTCTCTCTCTCTCCCTCTCTGTCTCTCTTTTATGAAATCAATGAACGAGTTATTGGGTAGGAGATAAATATAAGGAATCAAAGCCTCCACCGGGACCAACGGCTTTGCGCGCTTTTGATATGCGTCTTCGCCAAATGCTACATGTGTATTCACATCAATGTAAATATTGGCTTTGATAGGACGAGAGCGGAATCAGCTCTGGCACGGCTTGGTCTTGGACCCAAATTTTGACCAACACTTCAACCAGCTTTTCAAGAAAACGATTCTCCACCATCACCCCTGCTCCTGCTGCTGTTGTACCCATCCCAACTCACTGGCCGGTCCAAAGATGGCAACTTTAACCAACGGGCAGGTGGACGGCACGGTGCACGGTGTTGGTGTGGTCTCCGCCAGCACGAACGGGCTTGTGAACGGATTAAGCCACAGCCATAGCCCGGCGGGCTGTCCGGCCACCATCCCCATGAAGGACCACGATGCCATCAAACTCTTCATCGGTCAGATCCCCCGCAACCTGGACGAGAAGGACCTGCGGCCCCTCTTCGAGGAGTTCGGCAAGATCTACGAGCTCACCGTGCTCAAGGACCGCTTCACGGGCATGCACAAAGGTGGGTTATGCCCCGATTCCCCGAGACAGAGATGGGTCTTCATAACATCTTTATTTTAATGTGCATTTGTCACCTTTATCACTGTGGGAGTGAGGCTCTTCAACCATATTGGTTATGTGTAATAGAACTGCATATTTGTTGGTAGATTTCAGACAAGCTATTGTGTAATGTGCTATCATGATGAAGCCAAGTCTACTTTATTAATGTTTTGTGGCACCATGAAAAACAGGAATTTTCCATTTGCTTCTCGGTGACAAATATATCTCTGCAATTCAATGCCTAATTTTCTACCTTATTGGGCTAATATATCCAACCATAAGCATGTCACGAATCAGAAGTCACGACAGCGTTCATTTATGTAGGGTAATATTAGGAGGAGCAATGTTCCTATTTGGGCAGTGTGCACAGGAGTATTCAGTCACACATGTAGTCCAGAGGTTGTAAACGTGCGTTCATTCACTAGTGCTAAATCCAGGCCATTAACCTCACGTTTTCACGTTGCAATAGCGGGGAAGCTGAGTTTGATTGCCCGTCGCACCAAGCACTCAATCTGTGTATGTGTGCCTTTGTGCGTGCGTGCGCGCGCGCACGTGTGTGTGTGTGTGTGTGTGTGTGTGTGTGTGTGTGTGATTGTGTGTGTGTGTGTGTGTGTGTGTGTGTGTGTGTGTGTGTGTGTGTGTGTGTGTGTGTGTGTGTGTGTGTGTGTGTGTGAGAAAAAGAGAGAGAGAGCGAGAGAGAGTGCACGCGTGCGTGCACGTGTTCGTACATGTGCAACACATGGGGAGCGTTTATGCCAGAGCAGGCCTATGCACTAATGTACCTTTACATTCAGTAATTAAGTTTTTCAAGTAGTCTAGTTTTAGAAATGAATGATTGGAGCAGTCTCTCAAAATGAAAAATAAAACAGCAGAGAGAAAAAAAAACATAGAACTATTGCACACACACACACACACACACACACACACACACACACACATATATATAACAATTTAAATGATTAACTTTCTAACTGAATTTAACATTCTGACTGAGTTTTCTTTACATCAAAATGTCTTATTTCCTTTGTGTAGCCCTAACTGCAGTTATAGTTCTGATATATTTATTGTCTTAATGGTATTGAACAGCCTCTTAAAGCAATGGCCAGCTATATTGGCTCAAGTGAATAAAGTAATTAGAAACATTTGATGTAACAATATTGACTGGCCTTTGGTGTAATATTAATGACAAGCCTTGTTGTTTTGAAGCAACAGTAATGACCAGTGTTGTAGCCCTATTTTATTTTATACTCTGAAGGGATGGGTCACTCTCTGTAAATCACCAGTGAAAGGTCACTAATTGATCCACTACACCTACAGGACATGTCTAGTCCTCAAGGGAGCAGGGCACTTTGGGAATGAGCTATCACATTCACAAAGCTTCTGGGATTCCCCCCTCCTCTAAGAGCCACCTCCTCCCCATGTAAACAATGTGTGACGTGCACCATGTGTCAGGAAATGATGATGATAGATAAATAATTCCAGAGGGCGGAGACTGTCAGGAGACAAGGGGGATACCAAGGAGGTGGAGACGGAAAGGGGGGTTATCTTTTATTAATAGCCCAGCTGTAGTAGCGACTCCCTGTTGGATGTTTAATCACCAGCAGCCCCAGAACTATGGGCATGGCTCACCAGCTGATTCTAAGAACTGTCTCCTCACTGCGATATACGGCCCTGTTTCCCGTGCTGGGCCTCCGCTTTCATTAGCGAGCCCCCGCTGCTCTCATATTTTAACTAGCTGGAGGCGCTAGCTGCTCCCTGGCTCACTAGTTCACTAGCTGACTATAAGGTTTCCTGCTGGAAGGCCACATCCCGCCATGCACACCTAACAGCAAAGAGATAATGCTTGGCTGAATGTTGGTCATTCATAAGTTTTCATGAAGTTTCCATTGGCAAGCTCCAAGATGGAATAAAAGACAGCACATCTCACAAATACAGAGTCACAGTGACTGATTTTGTATATTGCACTACATTTATCAAAGGGCACACTTTGTTACACATTTCAGCTAGTAAGCCATCAAAGCTTTTGTGAAGTTATGTGTGTTGATAATGACAAGGAAAATCCATAATTTTACAAATTTCAGAAGAGAGTGAAAAGTTTTTATTCAACTCATGTCCCTCATTACACATTTGGAGACACATTTGCACTAGCAATTTTTAAATGTATCAGTGGAAATATTATCTGTGCTATCTACATTTAACCTCTTAAAGGAGCTTTAAACCTTATTTTTTCATCTGTTGATCAGTGCTCAAGACAGCTTCATAATTAAACACATATATCCCAGTCATAACCTTGATACCACATCAACAATGCCTTTCCTCTTGATTTTGTGTTCGAGTCCCAGCTAACTGCCACCAACTAACGGCGAAGAGCATGACTGAATAATTTAATTTTGGTGTTTAACAGAATTATGCATGTCATCATACATGCTACAATCTTTCCAACTCGCCCATCTCTCCCCTTTTTCGTTTGTTCTTCACACTGCTTGCATTTTTTTAAAGCCGTGCAGTGGGCGGAGAAAGGCTCAAACTGAGGGTATCATGACCCTTAAAGATTCACAATGCACTGGTGAAGTAAAGTCCAGAGAGCAGTCCACCAGAAACCTCTTTTTATTATATATTATTTTCTTCTATATTTTCTTGCCTTCATCAACACTGCTTGACCCCTCTTTTACTGCTGTGCTCCTTGTCTTTACTTTTACTTTACTTACTTGACACAAATGGATGTTTCATTCATCACTCATGTTCTGCAGGTACTGGCGAGTGCAATGTCCCCTGTTCATAGTGCTCTGTGTGCCATAATGGCTATGGTGATACAAAACCTCAGCTTGAACCAGAGACTGTACAGGCTTAAGTGCCTGGATACCGTCTCCTTCACAGTTTCCTTTTACATTTGTTTTTCATATGGCACATACTTAATAAGTGCTATTGCTAACAATTTCATTGGTTATCTTGGGATGTTTTTGCATTCAAGTGAACTCAAAGTGATAAGGCACTTTTATAGAAAAATAATTGAGGTTTAGATAGATAATATGAGCCTATTTTGCTTCGGTAGGTAATAAAAGAGATTCAGCCTTGTCTACTGTATATCAACAAGCCAAAAGAAACAGCACTGGCTATGGTAATGCTAACTCTGAAGAAAGAGACCCCTATTATGTCCATTGTCAGCTGTGCCTGTGATACTATTGCCATAACGCTCCCTATAATGACTCCATGTATCACTAGTAATCTAGTCTTTAGGATTCTGTCCCCTCGGAATGGAGGGGATGGGGGAACGGGGAGGAGGGGAGCATGGGATGGGGGTCTGCAGAGGCTGGGAGCGGGCACAGAGGCGACAGTGCAGGCCTACATTCTCCCAATGATTTTATTTCTCTCCCCTCTGCGACCGAGCCGTGCTAATAGAGGCCATTTATAATGGTCACCGGCTGCTGCTGCTGCTGCTACTGAGCACAACGGGCTGAGAGGCACGGCTAGCACAAAGAGCCAGCTTTTTCTCCCTTCTCTTTGGCAATGCAGCATGGGAGGTGGGGATCTATACAAGAAAAAAAAACATAGATATGACTGCTGACATTCATCGGGTTGAAATTTTTTGGTGTGTGTGATTATTAACAGGGTAATTGAGTTGTGATGTCACGGGGATAGGCATTTAACAATTGATGCTATTATATGTTGTTTACTCAACTTCAAACAGTATTGGTTTTTGTTTTTTTTTCAGCTAAGCCTGTATTGTCTAGCTCTTCCCTTTTCTAAGCAAATGCAAAAGCAACTGCCACCAAGTTCATTTGAATGCTGTTTCATTTGGTGGAAATCTAATTTCAAGCAATTTATTTGTCCTTGGCCAAACCAAATACAATAACTTTGTATCTCTCCACCGACTTGGATAGTTCAAGTAGAATTTAAAAGGCCGGAGTATTGCTCAAAGTTAAAGGCAGATGGGTATGCTTCCCTTATCTTAGGCTCAAGCACTCCACATTGGGACTGGCAGGTGGTGTTGACAAAATGTCACTGGTCTTCAGTCCAAAATATCCGCAGATTTCAAACAGTCTTCCTGACCAAGTCAGAGAAAACACTGTCAGCTCACTGTATATAAGATATTGCAATTGCAGAGGACAGTATTATGGGTGTTTTACTATTTTGTCATTTGATTTCAATGCTTCAGAAATGGGTTATAAGATAATGTAAGGGTTTATAATATGTTTAAAATAAAAGAAGTGGAGATATAATGACCCATAGTAATCTTGTGTGAATTTAGCCATACTGCAGATGGCTTATACTGCAGATGGGGGCTATAATCGGTGCTGGTCATAAAGAGTGTTATGGTTCCCTCTGAAATGCCTATGGTTATGACATTTGCATTTCAGTCCTTTCATATTACAAACTAATTGAAATTTGTCAGCGAACCAGGATCAGAACACATTAGGCGTATTGTGTGTGGTGAGACCAGGAAACCATGATGTCAAATACATGACAGACTGATGTTGTTTTATTGCAGGCCTTTAGGTGTTACAGGTTGCCATTAGAGAAGTACCCCCTGCAACAAAGTAGGCTAAGACCAAATTTGCCTTTGAACAAGGAGAGAGAGGAGTGCGGGTGTGTTTTTTTGTCCTGCGGGTCTGCGTTAATGCAGCATGCATTCTGGCCTCACAGTTTCACTCTCGTTGCATCATCCTCTCTGTGGGATCCTTCTTTCCCCTCCTCTCGCATTTGGATTGGGATGAGTGCTTGCGTATGTGTGTGTGTGTGTGTGTGTGTGTGTGTGTGTGTGTGTGTGTGTGTGTGTGTGTGAGTGTGTGTGAGTGTGTGAGTGTGTGTGTGCGTATTTTTGTGAGTGTGTCTGTGTGCGTGCGAGGGTGCACACACACCTCCTCTCCTCCCTGGCCCAGAATACTCCACTCAGCTTAGCTCAGAATGCACGCTCAGGCCCCATGTCGTGCCCTGTTTCTATGACGACGCATCGCAATCGATGTTGAGTGTTTTGTCAGGGAGAGAGGCAACATGTGTCACTGAGGAGGTCGCCTCTCACCAAAGTACACCCCACCACCACCGGCACCGCACACACTCGCCAACCCTGTCCTGAAGGAGCCTAGAACTGCCAAGCAACAAGAAGGAAACAAGAGGCGGAGCCAGAGCGGTCGTGTAGGAGAATACACTGAGCCTAATTTGTCAGGCGGACCGTTGTCAAGCAAGTACTGCCTCCATTGTCCATTATTATTGGAGGGAACTGTCAGATGGGGGCCGGCTGATAGCCAAGCAGGGAGCTAGTTAGTCACAGTGAGAGATGACCACACAAAGCCAGGGGAGGGTGTGCTCATGGAGCTCCTGCAGGGATTAGCATGCTAACAGCAGGTCTGGAGTCATGAGGCCTGTCAGGGAGGTGGAGCCCTCTGGCTCCGCTGACCTCGGCATGCCTCTCATTAAAACCACTGACCTTTACACACATGCATACAGGGGTGTGTGTGTGTGTGTGTGTGTGTGTGTGTGTGTGTGTTTTGGGGGGCAGGTACTGAGGGATGGTCCTTGCTACCTTCCCGCTCATCTCACCCACTCACCCACACAAGACCACATTCAGCAAGCTGTAACAAATGTGGCACACACGCATATGATTGTACATGTACATGCATATGGACCACACACACTCACACACACGCACATATATTCTATTTTAGCTATGAACAGATATCTACAATTACACAATTGTATATTTTTTTCTTTTTTTTTTTTTTTTTACTAATTACAAAAAAGTCAAACGTTTAAATTATATAGTGCATTGCTATATGTCCCTTGGCTAAATAAAATGACTCATAAGACAGTTTTGATTAACCAAAAAAATACTACAATTAGCTTCATATTGATTCATTTTTTTATTTACATAACTGATTTTTTTGTGTTAATTGTAGAGGGACACATTTGCATCCTTTATTTTATGAAAATGTCTAGTCAGCAGAAATCAGTGTGTTACTTTGTAGCTAATGGTTCCACATGGTAAAGTCATGGCTCACTGTGGACGGCAGTGCTGACCTGTGGGGAAGCACTACAGTGAAGATTTGTGGCCATCATTCCGTAGGTCAGAGAGGCTGCTGACCTAAGCGATATTCTCATGGAAAAAATAATCATCACCTCTGCAACTGTGTGAGCGTGCTTTTTAGTGAGATGATAAGAGTTCCAGACAGGCGCAAAACTGCTTCACCAAAAGCTGCACCGTCCCCTTATTTTGAAAAAGAAAATTAAACATCCACATTCTGTGTGTTTCTTTTGTGCTCTCTATTCCTGCTCATTTTTTTATGACTTGGTATACACAGGATTGTGCAGTGAAATGTGATCTTTATCACTATTTTTTATCCTTTATCTTTATCACTATCAAAAGTGAATTTCTTAGAGGGGTAAAAATCACTCCAGGGGTGCAGTGTTTTATCTTTACCTCAACGCCACTGGCCATGCCAGGACTACACAAGGATATCAATATTCTGAAATACTGAAGACAAAAGTGATCCATGCTATTTCCAACGATCTCTAAGGCGAGAAACCTCCCTGAAATATTTATATGTACAGTGAAAGAGCTTTCTTGTGTTTTGACACAGTTAAATTCCTCGGCTGATAGCCCAGAGCTGGGTTAAAATGAAGTATGCCTTAAATGTTTCATCAACGTTTGGCCTTTTGTTTTCCATAAGAGAGGCTAAACAACTTGCACTGGCTTCCCCCTTTTTTACCCCAATCTTCCTTGCCTGTTGCCATGTTCTGTTGATATGGCGCACCATTCTTTCTGAGTCTGGAAAGAAAACAAAAAAAAAAAAAAAAATTGACAAAAGCTCCTTGGAGAGGTAAATAGTTTCTGTTTTCAAGGCTGTTGCATCAGCTAAGTATTATGGTGCTTTGTGGTAAATGTTTAAAGAGTTGACGCTTTGGGCCTGTTCAATCTTTCAGCTACACCCAACCTCACCCCCACACCCCTGCTTCAGATACCGCTGGCCAGTTCCGGAGATAGGGAATGCAATACTTTGGAAAAGCTGGAAAGTCTTTCATACAGTTTTTGACTTTTTTGATGATTGCATTAATTTTAGATTCTATTGTTAATAATAGGGCCTCCTGTAGGGAAAAGCCCAAACTGTTTTTTCTTAGCTTGATTGGAATTTTTGCAGGTTTTGGAATGTTAAAAATTGTGGGAAATGTAAAATATTTACTGTACTGATTTCAGCCTTGCCAACATTATATATTTCCTCAATTTGACACCACATGTATCAAGTCAGGCAATCATTTTCTCACTGAGAAACTGATATTGGTGGTTTTATGTCTCTTTGCTGTTTAATTTCATGTATGCTTTCTGTGCACTCCATTTCTGGAGGTTGTATCTGTGTCATCCAGTTACACTGGAACCATGCTATACATGGAATAGTAAAGTGTGGGAGGCTCAAAAAGCATGTCTTTGTTCGCCAGTCACAGGGTTACAAATGTCTTGTGAGTTATGATCTTGGTAATTGGTATCCTGCCATTTAGTGAACAGTTTCTGGCTTCATTTTAAAGCTTATAATATTATAATATCTGGCCTTAACATCTGTGTGTGTGTGTATGTGAGTCTGTGAGTGTGTGTGTGTGTGTGTGTGTGTGTGTGTGTGTGTGTGTGTGTGTGTGTGTGTGTGTGTGTGTGTGTGTGAGAGAGTGTGTGTGTGCATCTGTGTGTGTGTGTGTGTGTGTGTGTGTGTGTGTGTGTGTGTGTGTGTGTGTGTGTGTGTGTGTTCATGTGTGTGTATATGCGTCTGTGTGGGGGGTGGGGCTTGTGCTTTTTTCAGTGAGTCCAGGCATGCAGACCTGTTATTAATGTGCTTTATTTCTTTGGGCCTGAGAAACCTGTAGTATGTGATTTACACAGCTCTGCAGAAAGGACGACATGTGTGTGTGTGTGTGTGTGTGAGTGAGTGAGTGTGTGTGTGGCAAAGCCCCTCAATGGGCCATAGCAGCATGACACGGTGGCGATGTGAAAAATAGAGCCAAAGTTTTGCAGACGTAACTGTGCCAGTGCCCCAGTAATGCAAAACGACAGACATGACTTGTCACTGTTACATGTTTGAATTTTGTTTTTCTTTATGAAATCCATTTATTGAAATCCTATTTCATATATATCTATATAGATATAGATATAGATATAGATATAGATATTTTATTAATTTTAAAATTATCTGTTCATTTAGGTCCAGATTTTCTGATGGTGTGACATTTACCAGCAATTATTATGCCAACATTTATTTTAATTTCTTAGACTATATTCCCAAGGTCAACAACTATCTTAGTATGTGCAGTGAACGTATGTGTGTGTGTGTGTATGTGTGTGTGTGTGTGTGTTCATGTGTGTGTATGATACTATCTTAGTATCATGTTAAAAGCAATTTTTACTAATACCTTGCTGAGACCTGTGCATTCATTTTGGATACTGTAACAAGTCGTCACAGTTTCTCCAACCACTGGTGTATGTAGTCTTCATTGTGTTTTTAGTCCATAGGCAGATTTATGTAGACCAAACAAATCATTTGGCTGTAGAGAATTATGGTTCACAGAAAGTTGAATTGATGTTTTTTTCAGAACCAACCGAACTAACTGTAACTTGAAGTGGCATATCTAGGTCTGCCTGCTGGGATACTCTAAAGCAGGGATTACATGAGCCTTGTACTATTTGTCCCAGACAGAAAGCAGTCAGAGGCTCTTGAGCATGTGTGACTTGTCAGGCCAGACACATGTTTAGCCTCCTCTGAATGCATGTGAACAGCACCCTATGCAACGACTGCCAAGTTTGGCTATCTCTGATTCAATTCACTCTCTCTATCACCCGTCATGCCTATTTCATGTCCCCAATTAAAAATGCACCACGTTGACTTGTAAAAGGAAGGTGGGAATGGAGGTTAGGACTTTTCAAAGATCCCTCTCAATTATTCAAGACCAAGTTTGATTCAGAAAATGGAGGGGGATTAATAAGTCATGGGGAAGTTTTCAAGGGTTTGAGCACCAAATGTAATGTAAGATATTCTGATGAAACTAGCAGAATTATTGGACAGACAAAAAAAAAAAAAAAAAACATGGTGGTTGGTTGTACACTCTGCTTGACAAGCTGTGATTCCCAGAGTGGGCATGTAACATTTGATGAGAGAGATGAGAGCAGGACATCCTGAACTAGCACACTCAGTTCTATTTGTTTCTATTTTCTATCGATTATATGTTTGCTAGCTTAAGGAAAAAAGTTTGGATGGTGCAATTGCATTTTGAATGACATTCCATCTGCTGGACAGATTTTCGCTGAATTTGATATCTTTGAATTTGTATTTCAAATTGAATTAATATTTCTTCAAACCCTCGGGCCCATCGTGCTCTATTAGCATTCTCTGAAGACAGTATATATCATATTTGCGATGAAATCCTGCCATCCAAATCTTATTCACATCACACTGAGAGAAGTACATCAAGGATTTATCCTATCCTGCTCGTTGGAGAGCAGATAGACCAAAACAGATATTGCGGGTGAGGGAGATGGTGCAAGAGTGCGTAAAACAACAAGGAGCTCGAGAGAAAGAGAGAGGGAGGGGAGAGAGGGGGAGAGAGAGAGAGAGAGAGGGAGGGCAAGAGAAGGGGGAGAGAGATAGAGAGATGTTGAAACAGGAATGATGTAAGAGAATGCGTGAAAAGAGGCAAGGGAGATCTATGCAAGAGAGAGGGAGGGGAGGACACAAAGACAGAGAGAGAATATCAAGAGGCAGAGCAATACAAAAGAAAGGGAGCAGAGAGATTGTAAAGAGAGGTGGAGAGAGACGAAGAAAAGAGGCAGCAAGAGACTGTTCAATGACAAGCACCAAGTGAACAATAGGGAGGAAAGGAAGAGGAAGGGGGGGAGAGAGACTGAGAAACAAGAGAGAGAAGCGAGAGAGGGAGAGAGAGAGGTAGAAAGAGCGAGGGAGTCCCAGAGACAGATGTCGCCCTCCCTGGCCCCAGCAGATTGATAGCTTCTGGCCCAGTTCCATGCCAGGCTCTGACCCCTCTGTCCTCTGCTGTAATTTATAGGCTGCGTTTTGCCAGATTTAAGCACTACTCTGTGGCCATCATGGCTCAGGAAGGGAGAATGACCTTCCTGGGATGGGAGCAGAATTAGACCCCCGCAGCTCCCGGCTGCCCCGGGGGTAAATAAGCAAGTGCCCTCCACGTTAGCAGGCATTCTGACAACACGTTAATGGGACAAGTCCTATATTTGTCAGTGTGCTATTTTTTCTGTTGTTGTTATTGTTGTTGTTTTTCTCTTCAGTGTTAGCTGTGATAGTTTTATTTATTTATTCATTTACTGCATTTTAATATACAAATATGACGGATTTTAGTCGCATTGTTGGAAGTGGTGAGTCAGTGCGTGTTTGCTAAATAGTGTTTATTCACTGTAGTATTTTAAATGTTTTTGGTGTGTCTGTGCATTTGTAAGCATTGTCCACGTGTGTGTGCATGAATGGCTGCTTGCTGTGTAAGCGTTTATTAATGCATACGTGTGTTTTTGTATCAGTGTCGCTAGGTGTATTAGGAGTGTGTGTGCTCCAGTAGTAACGGCTTGCTAGCAGTGGGCTCAGCTGGGTCTGTGCTTGGCCATTCATGGCACTACCTCCATGCACAAATCAGCCCAGGGAACAATCTGGACAGAAAGCCTTCAACAAATTATTACAGATTTGCAATTTAATGGCTTCTGAGGTCTCTCCCAGCCCCACGGAGGTTCCCAACGAGACAGAGCCTATTAGTTTGGCCTTTTAATCACAGGACAGGAGATGGGAATCCTGACCAAACCTATACATACCCCACTTCACTTGGTATGGAATGATTTCAGTGGGTTTATAGATAGAGAAAGAGAAGTCTGTGTGTGCGTGAGTATATGAGCACTGGCTTGTTGAAGAGACGTGCTTTCCCTGGGGCAATGACCAGAAGAGAAGGAGAGAGAGAGACAGACAGACAGAGAGAGAGAGACAGAGAGAGACAGAGAGAGAGAGAGAGAGAGAGAGAGAGAGAGAGAGAGAAAGAGAGAGAACACAGTGCTCCATGGACGCATAGTCCATCAATACCATGAGGAAACACTGGGCAAGAGCAATTCAATCTCTGTAGGCACTGCCCCAAGCAAATAACAGCCTACTTCACAATCCACCTATCCTGTAAAAAATGGAAAAATAGTTTCCAAAGTCATGTTCCAATATTCTTTTCAATAAGTTTTGTTTCACTGTAATTTGAAAATATATATTAAAGAAAAAAAAAACTACCCTTTCCTCATCAAACCAACCCAAATCCTTCAAAAATGGAAAAAAAAAATTGGAACCAGAAAAAGGTTAGACAATACATTTATTAAAGTGTATACATCAATGTACTCAGTTAAGATAACAAAGCCTCTACTCAAAAGCTTTACTACTGGAAAAATCTGTTAATGTTCAGGTAATATTTTCCATGTTGAACCACAATGGGCTGACAGCTCCATAAGATAGACATAACCCTGTAAATCAAAGCACATAAGAATCATATGTTCTGCAAATTAACCGTAATCTGTGTTGCAGAGCTAAAATAGCATATTTTGGGTGAATTATAAAATTACTCACAAGGCGATTTCCAATCATACAGTATGGTAGAGGTAATATGTTCTGCATAGGAAAACAATTTTTGGCAAATTTTTGATACTATTTGCAACAGACCAAGCAGGGTGTCCAACCAAGTCTTTTCCCAGAGTTATAGCTGCCCTGCCTAATGTGCCGTCAATGCAAAATGTAAAAACTATCATTCCCATCTGCCTTTCAATGTCCCAATTTGTCCAGAGGAAGCAGGGCTTTCTTGAGCTGGATAAAAGTGACTGCCAAAGGGGCTAAATATTTATAATTATCTGCGACTGGAGAGCCGACAAAAGGACTTTGAAAATCGACTTTGTGCGCCAAAGGCCTCATTAGTCTGACGACAACAGAATGTCCCCTCCACTGGCAGGCAGAAAACACAGGTATCTGCAAAGCTATTAAAAGCATGCAGTCATGCAGCCTTCTGTAGCCCATCCGCTAGCTGTTTGGGATTAGAAGCTGCTTAATGCGCTAATGTTAATATGCTAATGTGTTAATGTTATGTTAGTGAATTATTAGGTGATTTAAGAAATGACTGGCTGCTGTTTTGTTGGTCTTAGGCATTGCCACGTTGGTAAGGAGGGATAACTGTGTTTACTTTGCATATGGAAATCCCTGAATGCCTTTCATCTGCCCTTCCTATAGCGACTAGTGGTCCATGTTAGCTTTGCAAACATCTTAATTGCGTTAAATGGAGGAAAAAGGGGGGGAGATTAAAAGCCATTAATGTGTGCTGTGTGAGGGTATGCTATTCCCGGGATGGTGCTTTTGTTCACTTTGGCAAAGCAGAGGAGAGAGTTTCACCTTGAAACTCAATGCACACCAGAAACACTGTCATTGTGTCTACCTAAAATGTTGCTCTGTGTCTCTCTCTCTCTCTCTCTCTCTCTCCTTCTCTCTCTCTCTCTCTCTATCACAACTTCATCACTTCCTCTTTCTCTTGCTATTTTATACACTGTCAGACACCCTTTGCCCCCTTTGCATTTCTTTTTGTGACTGCCTCTCTCCATTCCTCTTACTCTCTTTGTCTGTCTCCCATTTTCTCTCTGTCTATCTCTCTCTTGCTTTCCCTTTGTAGCACTGTTTCTCTCCATTGCTCTCTCTCTCTCTCTGTCTGTCTAAGCGTCAGATAAGCTCACTGGGGGAGACTTTAGAGGACTCTCCATCTGTGTATAAATAGCTCTGGATGAATTATTGAGGGACCTGGGGTTGCTAATAATCCCGCAGGACCCATCTGACAATGACACAGAAGATGGAGGGAAAACAATTACGCAGGCTTTCTCCTTCAGAGGAGTGGGAATGGGGGTGGGTGGGGGGATTCAGTGGCCTCTGGGAGCCTCCTCGCGGGGCCCAACATCTTGGCTAATAAACCCAATTAAGTCTCCGGAATCAATCGGAGCCCCGGGAGCGTCCTCTCTCTTCCTTCCCCGGACGGCGTGCAACAACAGGAAGTGTAATGATTCATGTTCCCCCTTCTGCGTTTGGATCGTCCTCTCATCTCCGTCTTGCAGGCTGGCAAGGCGGACGGGATAGGACAGGATGTCCGCCGAGGCAGGATAATAGGACGGGGAGAGGAGAGGAGAAGAGAGGAGAGGAGAGTGAAGTGGAGAGGAGAGGTGCACAGAGGAATATTAATGGGAGTGTTTATCCTGTAAGTGTTCTATCAGGGGGACGAAACATGGGACCACTCCCATGACGGACTGACAGCACTTTCTCTTCCTAGCGTTACACGTGACAGTATTCATATTTTATCTGCATCTGCTTTTACCATCTTTTTGATAAATGTGCCAGGTCATTGCCTGACCTTTGCCCCCCTGAAATACTGCTAATAATGCATAGAATAATATGGCTTTTTCTCTTGTGGTCTTTTGTAACTCATTGGGTAGAACATGGCACTGTATTCATCTGTCTATCTATCTGTTTATCTACCTGTCAGTCTTAACCTGTTAGATTGATATAGTAGGCCAATTTTGGCCTTTTATTAATATCAGAGGTCAGCCAGCCATGTCACCTACTGCTGATACGACCAGTTCCTATACATAAAAAAGGCTGTAAAAGCTGTAAGGACATTTTATTCTCTTTACGCATTTTATTTATCCTTTTTAATTGTCCAATGATGTTTTTTGTTAAGTAATTCTTTATTTGAAGGCAGAAGGAACTGCCAAACCCTAAAATAAAATGACTAGTATGAGTTTCAGTGGAGAGTTTTAGTGTCTCATGATGGTCTAAAGACTGTTTCAGAGGCTTTTCCACACTGCCAAGAATAAATTCCTGAGATTAAGTATAGATTTCCAGTCATTTTATGGCAGGAGAAGAGTCAAAAAATAAACAACCATCTAATTTTTATTTCTATTTATCTTACAGTGCTTTAATAGTTAATGTTAACTCCAAGGTAGTCAGTCTGGTACGTTAGGGTACCAACAGACTTTTTGGTTCATCCAAAGAGTCATTCCTTCTTTAATAATTCAAATGATGAAAAGCTAAATTTGGGTCGCCCAAACATTTCCTGACAAAATGGCTGAAGTAGGATATAAGTGAAGCTATTTGTCAGGCTGGATGATGAGTGCAGTTTTAGACATCCAAGATGTGTGTTTTACCAACACAGGAGCTGTTAACAGATGTGTGCGTGTGTATACGTGTGTATGTGCGGGTGTATCTCCTGTTATGTTATGTGTGTATGTTGTACTGTGAGAGTGATGCTTTTCAGGTACTAATTTTTGAGCTCATACATCACATGCATGCCCAATATGTGTGTATTTTCTCTGTGTGTTCTTTCTCGGACCCTCAGGGGACCAGGGTTGAGGGTGCAATGGGATTGTGTGTGTGTGTGTGTGTGTGTGTGTGTGTGTGTAGTGGCGGTTGTGGTGGGTGGGGGGACAGCGACACTGTCCTAATGATGCATTTTCTACTCCATTGATTCAGTGGCTCTGCTCTCCAGTAAATCCTTCACATGCAACACATTAGAGCTAGCCCTTTTTCCTCCTCCGCCAATCGATTAGCACAGCTTAGAGACGGCCACTCTGGGAAGCAGAGGGAGAGATGGGACTTGTTATCTTCAGGGACTTACACACACACACACTCACACACACACACACACACACACACACACACACACACACACACACACACACACACACAAACTAATGCCATTTCAAGGTTCTTCTTTTCCTTTCTTGCACCTTTTTAGTCAAAGAAACTAAACCAACGTCAGGCTGTATGTATTACTTTTTCTGCCTCCATTTATTGTAGTTTCTCAAACAGTGTGAGAAAATATTTAGTATGTAGTAATCTCTTGATTGCTATATTACACATATTTCACATGGAGGTTACCCACAGCCCACAGTTGCTCTTTGTTTTGTCTTGTAAATAGTTACTGTTTTTATTTATTTATTTATTTATTTTTTTTAGGTGTGCAACTTAGGCATTTGTGTCTCCTGATGTGAAAGGATCAGGCCAAATGTAGCAAACACTGAGCTGTTACACAGTAGTATGAATGACTGGTGATTTTCAATCCTTTTGTTGTCGTAAATCATACAACTTTATTGCTACCCAAGGCACTTTGCGGGCAACTTACACACCATTTATCCTCGCTATTATCGCAGTGTACGGTCAAAATGGAACACTCAAACCCTATGAGACATTCATTTGGAATGATGATACGACAGTTTTGCTGAAGATGTCCAGTTATCAAAATTTATTTGACAACCCCCCCAGTCAATCAGAACTGCAGGACAAAGTGTTATAACTTTTATTCAAAATCCTCCCTGACTAGAGAGTAATTTAGTTACAACGGGAACTACTATTGTTCTAAATTATTATGTCTCACGCTTCTATTAATGGAAAATGTAGTCACATGACTCGAGGATGTACAGTAGTCACGTCCATCGAGTTTCATCCTTCTGTTTAGCTGCTATTGCTTTGTCTTACCTCACTTTCCCTTTTCCTTATTGGCTTGCTCAGTGTGTATTTCTATATTAAAGATTCTGCTTGTTTCCCTGAAGAGAAGACTGAGGGATATGCATATAGCAGCCTATAGAAGAGCTGGAACTACTATAATGCTCCATTATAAATGAATTCACCTCCCTTTTCATAATATTGCCCCTTAGTTCCATCTCGCCCTGCTGAAATAATATCACACTCAAGACCAGCATTCATTAGTCCCCGAAACAGCTCCTGAATTTTTAAGGCCTGTTTTACACAATGAAAAAAATGCTTGATATGGTCTCTGAACAGTAATTGAAGATTTTTTTCACTCTTCACACAGACTACTGTACTATTCTCTGAGCTCATATTGTGGGCTTCAAAGTGCTTTTTTATTTAATCAGGGTTTACAGCTGCCAATTAAAGATTTTAAGATGATACGGGGAGAAAGAAGGAGTGTTCCCGGAGACCTTGGCCATGTCCCCTAAAATACCCCTATCCTCTGTCTCTTTTTTCCATTGTGAGTAATGATCTGAAAGGTCAGGAAAGGTGAAGGGGATATGAGGGACTGCTGCTCACTTTATTGAATTACCATTCCTCGCAGAACTAAATGTGTGGGGGCTTGTCTGGGTTTTTCACTTTGATTCCAGTTACAGAAGGAAATGCTTGTCCTATTCAAAGTCAGCTTTTCAAATTCTGCCAATAACTTTCGATATATGTTAGTATTAGCAGTATAATTACAACTATTCAACAGAGTTTGCTTGTAAAGAGATAAGAATCTATTCAACGTGTTGGAACACTAACATTATTAGTGGAAATTATGATTGAAACAGCTTCATTATAAATTTTCAAACACAAAATGGAGGGATTTTTTTATACAGTATGTTGAAAAGCAGATTTTTTTTCTGCATGGCAGGCCTCCACCATCGTTATGCTGTCTTCATTTTTATGTTGCTTTGAACCAGATCTGAACTGAATAGTAATAATCATATCGTGTTTTTTCGGTGTCCCAGTAACAGCAGCACAAGGGCAATTGTACCACTGCTGAATCACATACTCTTTCAGGCTTAATACAACACTTATTAGTATTCTTATTCTGCACTCAATGGTACTCGTTTCCATCATATGCCTAAAAGACCAAGGCTTTATGGGGTATTTCTCTGAACACAATAAGTCTGGAATTTTCTTCGATCTGACCCATTTGAAAAGTGAATTGAAGAGTGTTATCTAAGCCTTAGCACTCACAAATATCCAGTCAGAACGCTCTTGTCTTAAGGTCAATCTTTCAAAAAGGAAAAAAAAAAGAAAAAACATTCCTCTGTTTATTGAGCAAAGACTGTCCTTGGTCAACCCTTTCAAGCGGAGATAAGTGCTAACAGGACTGAGGTGGGGGAGACGTGGCGATTTCTATTGACTGACTGAAATTGGACAGCCTCAAACAAAGTTTCATGCCAAAGTTTTTCGAGGCAGAGTTCCAGGGCTTTGCAGCGTGGAGTATCTCGCCTCACCATGGATAAAGCTTTTTAATGCTATTGACTCTTTTTAGGCGCTTACCAAGATGTTCTGAAATATTTAAATGATCACTGGGAGTTTCTCCCCATCTGCAGCTGGGAATAAAAAGACAGAGGGAGAGGAGGGAACTTTTTTTTCCTGGCTTTTTCAGTCCTGGAATTAATATGCACAAGATAATTAGAGAATTCCGCACAATAACATTGTCCCCTAGCTTTCTAGTGTTCGGTGGCATAAAGCAATGGATGCTGATGTAAAGTAATTTGTGGATCCAGTAACACTCCACAGCGCTCACTGTGTATTACGTCATGATTGCATGCGTGGTTACCCTGCCACCCATTTTTATTGCAGGACGAAAAGGCATAGAGGGCACATTGGTTCCTATCAGGATTTAATCCGTTTTACAGATATATTTGGTCAATGTCAGCCTTTCATTAGAAATCAGATCGACCACAGCTCAAGTAAAGGGCATACAAGTATGAATGAATATGCTGTTATATTATAATTATCGTCATCGTAATTAGTATTATTAGAAATATTATTGCTACAGTATTTCTAGTATCAAGATTCCCCATAACATGGCTGACTGTTGTTGGAAAACCAGTAAAAGACACAGGTGCTTTGAATATAAAAGTCTAAAATGTTAGTATCCTAGTCAATTTATGAAGTTAAGTGGCTGATGCAATTGGTTTTCAGTGGGTGAGATGGCTCCAAGTCTTGTTAAACTTGTGTCGCCCATGGCAGACTACAGGCCTGTAACCCTCCAGTTCAAGTACAAAAACAACAAAAGTGGGTTTTACAAGGTTTTCACATGACAGTGGTTTTAAGGCGGATGAAAGGAATAGACATTTTCAAACATTCATCCTGTTGGGCATCTGTAAAAGATAGGTGATCAAGTCAAGGTTTCCCATCGTTAACAAGGTTAAAAGCCCTATGTGGTCCAACATGGCTGTCGTTTTAATGAGGCCTGGTGACAGTTGGTGGATTTCGCCACTGAAGCTACTGTCTTTTCTTCTCTTCCCCCCCTCCAATAAGTATTCATAGTCTCCACCATTCCCTTGTCACTTTCTTTCATCTTTTCTCTTCTCCATATTCTCCTCTCTCTCACTCACTCTCTCTCCCTCTCCCTCTGTCTTTCTCTGTCTTTCTCTCTCTCTCAGTGGGTGTGTGTCCCTTTAGGGTGTCTGCAGCAGTTGAGATAAGAAGCGAGTGTAGGACACAGGGGGATGGTGTTCACAGAAGCTAGGTGATCTTATCTACTCTCTCTCTCTCTCTCTCTCTCTCTCTCTCTCTCTCCCTCTCTGTCTATCTCTCTCTTCTCCTCTCCCTCTCTCACTGAGCATCCCTTGCTGCACTGCTTTCCTCTGTGTTGTTCTCCACCCCCTCTTCTTTTGCTCCTTTGCCCTTCTTTCTCTACCCCTCTCTTTCTCCCCTCTCTTTCTCTGCTTGCCTCCCTTTCCTTTTCTCACACACATACATCCTCTCAGATCCCCTCTGAGGTGCTGTTGATTTGAATTTGAAGTGATGGGAAACCAAATTGGCAGCATTGACAGCAGAAACAAACAGCTTATCTCTCTCTCCTGGGCCAATATGGGTCTCAGTCAGATACTGGAGCCGCTGCCAGCATCTGACTTGTGACAATGATGATAAATTGAACGTTTGTTGACTGTCACTTTTCATGCTTGTGTGTGTGTGTGTGTGTGTGTTTGGGGGGCAGAGGGTGCAAACATGCTAGTGTCTGTGCATGTGTGTGCACTTGTGTATGTGTGTGTTTGTGAATTCACTGAATGAGGTGCAAGCGGACGTATGTGGTGCAAACATGTGACCACGTCGTGTGTCTCAGACGTGTGAATCAGAGGCTTGCGCATGTTTGCTGTGGGACGACTCTGGCATGTAGCGTTAACACGACAGGCCCGGGGAGGAGGAGGAGGTAGCCAAGCTGTCAGCAGCCAGCTCCCACTTCGCCTAATGAGAGAGAGGCCTGTTAATTAAAAACACCAACAGGCGGAGCTCCCCAGCGTCCCGCCATCAGGACGACCCAGGGTTAAAGACATGGAGCCGTGAGGATGGGAGGCATGCTGCTTCTACATACATGGTGCTGCCCACAACAGTAAATAGCCCCCAGTATGCTAAAAGAACAAAGCAAAGCAATACTGGGAAAAGCTATAAGAGGGAGTTCTCTCTTTTAACTGCACAGTGTTTGTGTTTTTTGGGGGAGGGGTGTAGGATAATCCTGTAAAGCCTGGCCCTTGATGTTCCCAAAACAAACTCTAATTCTTTTGTCTTCTTGTGCTCATGTTTCTAGCATGGCAGCGAAGAACATTTTGTTGACGTTTCCATGTAGCTTCTGTGATTCAGAAAAACTGGAAGAATTCATTTCAATCCCCTTGCATTAATAGGGTTATTTCTTCCTTCTAGACTCTATTTCTCCTTCGTCTTTCCAAAAATTATTTGCTTTCTCATTCAAATGTTTGATGTGTGTCTGGTGCCACTAAAATGACGCTGCTGGTGTTTTAAATTGATCAGAATCTTTTCTGCATCCGCACTTAGAGCAAACCAGCAAAACATCTGCAAGCTGAAGTGTGATATTTACCTTCAACTGAATTGTGTCATTGTATTGTGTAATTGTCTTTGAAATTATTTTATTAAGCTGTCAAACACATGAATCATTAGCCTTGATCTGCAGATTGACAGTTTGTCAGCTCTCTGACAGTGGTGTGTGCTTCACTGTCAACAAGGGGGGTGGCAAGAGAACGACTTACACATTCCCCACGGCTTCTTCTTGCTTGCCTCCTGCATCTCCATCTTCCATCCACCCCCTCATGTCAGCCCAGGTGCTAACAAAACCGAGCATTGTGGGTAGTCTTGGAACATATGGAGCAGGGAGAGAGAGAAAGGGAGGATGCAGGGAGAGGGGGTGAGAGAGAGAAGCTGTCAGGAAAATGTCTATCCCTGTCACAGCAGACAGAAGAGTGCGATGGACGAATGGATAACTGCTATTTTAGACTGCCAGGGAGAGAGCTCCATCAGATTTGATGTGTTTTGCAGGCAGAGTGGCTCTCATGAATCACGTACACAAATCTCCATATTGCAAAAGCGACATTTTTTTCCATTTCAGTTTTGCATGCATATGGATTGTGTTTGTGTACACAGAAATGTTCAGTTTGTTCAGTTGCTGTAATGTTGTTCATGATGCACAAACACGTGCAGGCGCGCACACACACACGCACACACACACACACACGCACACACACACACACACACACACACACACACACAAGCGAATTCCCAGTGTGGCCATGTAGGCAGACTTTCAGAGCTATGGCTGCAGGCTTACTCTGGGTTTGTATATGTGTGTGTGCATGTGTGTTGTTTTTGGCTATTCACTGATGATTGGTGCAGCCTCCCCCCCGCTCTGCCTGTCTCTCCCTCTCTGTCCCCAGTTCACATAACATAATTATCTTCTTTTTCTTCCTCCCTCCCTCCCTCCATTCTTTTTCCCTCTCTTGCTGTCTTTCCAGGCTGTGCCTTCCTCACCTACTGTGCCAGAGAGTCAGCCCTGAAAGCCCAGAACGCTCTGCATGAGCAGAAGACCCTGCCAGGGGTAAGTTATACATGAGGAACACCATGTGCACCCCGAAGCACGTTCTTAAATAAATACGCACCACAGATAAGCTCTGTCGCCTTAAGACACTCACATACAAAGACACACAAATGCACACACTCATATGCATACACAAAGCCCTATATTTATTTCACATCAAAGGGGACTCACCATTTCTTAATACTTGTCATGTACTGTTTATCATAGACCGTACATCAGACATGTGTACCCCCCCTCCCGTCCCTCTTTTTAAACATCCGTCCTCTTCCTCTGCTGCTCTCCTCTTCTCCCTGCCTCCCTCTCTCTTCACTCTCCCTCTGACAGTCACACACACAAACCCATAGGGAGAAACCACACACAGCATCGCATCATAGCCACACTATTTATAGTCTTTCCTTCAGTTTGTGTAAATGAGTGTGTGTGAGCGTGCGCGTGTGTGTGGGCAAATGTGAGAGAGAAAGAGAGAGAGAGAGAGAGAGAGAGAGGGAAAAGAGGGTGGGTGGGTGGATGTATTTGTACATTTATGTGCATGCACTGCATTATGCCAGGACTGGGAACAACATGATTGTGCATCACAGATGTACATCACGCCAGCATATCATCTCAACAGATGTTCACATGCTGTGGATGTTGCCACTCATATGTACAATGCAGTTGGAGGCAACGCATAGCTTGTTTTTATGCTCCGCGTAAACCCTGCCCTTATTTATGTATGCTGGAATGAGAAATTTTTGACATTATCATAGAACCTACATGTGTGTTTTTATTAGTGTTGACCTATACCAATATGTCTTTCTGCGTGTATGTGTGAGTCTTTGTTTGTGTGAGCATGAGGGAGTACCAATATGCATTTGCTTCAGTGCTTGCATGATTTTGTGATTGCATATTTCTGTGTTTGTTTGCGTAGGTGTGTTTGTGTCTAAGTGTACGTGCGTGCATGCTTGTGTGAGGGAGTATGAAAATGCATTTGCCTCAGCGCGAGCATGAGCGTGCATGCATCTGAATGTGTTCCTGATTTCGTGATTGCGTGCATACATATGTGTGGGCGTGTGTACATGCTGTGTGTGTGAGTGCATGTCCGCCTGTGTACACTTGTGTTTGTGCATGTGTGTGCATGTGTGTGTGTGTGTGTGTGTGTGTGTGTGTGCGCGTGTTAGGAAGTTTTGATGCGTCTCTGTCAGGCCTGGCTCGGTTTGCTCTGTTCGTTTTTAATGACGCCTCCAGGGAAGCTGACAGTCGCCGTGTTGAGCGCACAGCCTTTGATGTGAGTGATTATGACATCACAGACGTGCAGCCGAGAGGAGCGGAGGAGTGGGGATCCGTGCTCTCGCTTTTTTCACTTCCCACTGGCATATTATTCACAAAGAAGGAGGGAAAGAGAGAGAGAGAAAGAGAAAGAGAAAGAGAGGGGGAGAGATTAAATATTTGGCCAAAATGAGAATGTGATTTTGCCTTCACACAGAATGTGCTGCTGATTGATGTTTTCGCCTTTGTTGCTATTGTTTGACAAGGTGCAGAATATATGAATGTTAGACGGCCTTTTATTGAGGACACGATCCATACATCTTTAAGGCAAGGTGTTTGTATTGGTATTGTAGAGCATACAACTCTGCATAATGGTGCACCAACTGCAAATGAATTTAATCAGAGTCACTAGCAATATACCATTGCTTTAGTAGGGGATGCTAATTAGCAATGCCATTGTCAGTAGAGGACAGTGTCAGGTTTTCATTTGATCGATGGTGAGCGTTAAGTAAACAAAGGTAATTCCATAGGACAGACCTAGATGCTCAACAAACCCTGAAGCAGAGCACTCAGGGAGGGAGACAAGGAGACTGTCTTTTGTTGCTGGTGGAGGTGAAGCCAGCAAAACAGAACAAATGAGTTCATTAGAAACAGAACAGGGACTTGGCCCTGGGAAAGGCAGCGGGACGTTTTATGGCGAGCAACTATACCCTCTTTCCTCCTCTCCTTTTTTCTGTGCTACCTTCTTCTCTGCAGCTCTCCACCTTCTATCTACCCACCCCACACAGACACAGACACAGAGACACACACACACACACACACTCTCTCTCTCTCTCTCTCTCTCTCTCACAGACCAACACATCCAAAACCCTGCAAACGAAATCCTTTTTTCCCCCTTAAAGCCTCTTTCCACTTTGCTTCGTGTCCTGATGCGCTTTTTATCGTCAAACTTGCTCCCCAACCCTGACGTTTAAAAAGTTTCTCAGGGTCCTTTTTCTTTCCCATTCAGGTGAGCGAAAAGGAGGGGATTTGGCTTCCTAATGGAAATACCCTGTAAGCATGGCTGTAGGCTGTTGGTGTAGCACAGACAAAGAACTAAGGGCTGCTTCTGCTGCTGTGAGTGTGTGTGTGTGTGTGTGTGTGTGTGTGTGTGCATACATTTTTTGTGTGTGTGTACGTAATTGAGTATGTATACCGCAAGCAGAGACTTTGGTAAACAAAGGTACAAAAGTACAAAAGTGATTGTGAAAGCGATGTTT